>NC_089846.1:70503786-70803786 GCF_035609145.1 Eleutherodactylus coqui
TACAGGTCTGATGTTGGAAGACAGTGGATTGGAAAGGATTAAAACTGTAGCCCCCTGCCCCCTTTCCCCACCCAGCACATATATGTGAGTATGAAATGGGAGTGATGTATACACTCAACTGGTATTGCTGCTTCAAAGACTCATAATATGAAATTCTATATAAAGTTTACTTGGTTATCCCTCCCAGTAAATGCTATTAACCCCATAACCACCACCAGTCATAAATGTATGTCATGCAGTCACTGGTGGCGTTTGCAGCGGGCTCAGGTGTGAAGCCCTCTCCACATGCAGCAGGTCCCAGCTGTTCCTGACAGGTGACACCTGTAACAGCTGTGACTGGAGCAAGCTCATCACGCAACCCCCTTGGACCTTGATACACCAAGACTGCAGGGTACTGATGGGTTCACATGGCAACCTGGAGCCTAGTGAAGCCTCTGGGGGCTCCCAGGTTAATGTCTATCAACCCCTTTAGTGGCATGCCCGGGAAATCTCCGGGGCTTGCTGCACTGACCATGCTGTTAAAACCCGGAAGATTTACGTGGACAGCTCTAGTGCTAAAATGTGCAGTGCACTGAGCTGTCATCTGAAATCTTCTGGAGTTTTTCCTGCATACTCAGCGCAGCAAGCCCCGGAGATTTCCCTGCCATAATACCAACTCTCAAAATACAGTAGCACAGTGACTGTGTGCCCTGGCCGCGGGAGAACTGTGTAATAGCTTTATTATTTGACTGACAGCGCGATAGTGCCCCGCACATTTCAGCACTGCGCTGTCTGTCAACTTATAAAGTTATTATGTTTTCCTGCCAGCCAGGACACACAGCCACTGTACACCTTTGCCACTTGAAATTACCTCAGGGAAATCTCGGGGGCTTGCTGCACTGAGTAAGAAGTAAAAACCCCAGATGATTTCAGTGGATAGCTCAGTGCTGAAATGTGCTTAAGACTACCTAAACCTGCCACTGAAGGCGCTAAAGGGGTTATCTGCCCTATTTTTCACGGATGACCTTTCCTCTGGATTGGTAATCAGTAATTGATGGATGGGGGTCCGCTGCTCGGGACCCTCATGCATCAGCTAATCGTCCAGCCTGCTGTCAGTACAATGGGTAAGACCCCCCACTCCTCCGTCCATCTACTGATGACTAATCCAGAGGAAAGTTCATCAGTAAAAAAGAGGGCTGACAGTCCCTTAAGGTGCTATCAAATGACGGCAAGTTTAAGCCCTCTATGTGGACACCAAACAACAAAATGTAAAGATGAGTTTAAAATACCGTATTCAGAAATTAAAATTAATTTTAATTTAAAAAAAAATAATGAAAACACATATTTTCTTAATATAGAAAGGTAAACACAACTGGTATCTCTGCGTTTTTAAAAGTGTGAACTATTAAAAATTATAGCAGCATTTATCGCACTGGTGAGAGTCATAAGAAATGATGCCAAAATTGCTGTTTGTGTTTTTTAGTGCCACATCTTCTAAAAAAAAAAAAAATTGAATTAAAAATTATCAAAAAGTTGTGTACAAGAAAATGATACCACTTAAAAACTACCTGCAATAAAGCATGTATACAGCGCCATCAATGGTCTTAAAAAAGAAATGAACTCCTTCCAAACAAAAAACAACCACACAATAGTGTTTTTTTTGTGACATAAATGAAACAAATTTTTTTAACCTTTTTCAATACATTACATGGCACATTAAAATAGTACTATTAAAATACGGTTCTTCCCACTTTTTCAGCTATTTTAACTGAAAAATAAGAAAAGCTACAGTTTTTAAAGAATTGGAGATGGAAAACAAATGTTGGTCATTAATTGGTTAAAAAGGAAAACAATGCCAGGAATAGCAGTTTTTTTGGTCATCCTGCCTCACAAAAAGTCTTATGTGCTTCAAAGTGGCACCAATGAAAACTACAATTATCTGACAAATAAAGCCCTCAACACCATTGATGAAGACAATCAAAATGTACTTGTTGTAAATAAATAAATAAACTTTCTTGTACTAGGTGATGTCCAGCAGTCCTATTGAGATTAATAGGAGGGCATAAGTGTGCATGTGTGACCACTACCTGATTTATTTGGAGACACTTGGAATCCTTTTCTCGTGACCAGTGGGGGTCCCAGCAGCTGGACTCCCACCTATCTTCTGGATAGGGAATATATTCAATTTGCAGGACCACCCCTTTTTTCATAAATGTCCTTGACTAGTCTGACAACCGTGCGTTCAAAAAAGTAGGAAAAGAAAGGAAATATTCGTGAAAGAAAGGTTCTATGTTCCACTTTCATACTTTGCATGATTTACAGCTGCACTTTTAAATTTGAAATACAAATCTGAAATGTCTGTATGAAAGGACACTGCAGAGGGCACTGTCATATGGAATAGTAGTGAAGTCTGGCAGATGGCTGCTACTACAGGCTTGCCATCATTGACTCTTCTGGTGTCTGGTCTATGTAGTCCTATTCAGTGGTGGTGGTTTGTTACAGAAGATAACTGGGTGTATGACTATTGGCTAATTGTCTTGTAATTGTCTTCTGACAGCTCATTAGCTGTGTCCAGCGAATACTGATGGGCCGAAGATTACAGCAGCAGTACAATCAGCAGCAGCAGCAACAGCAGCTGGCCTTCCAGCAGCAGGCGGCCTTGAACCGCTTCATGATGCAGAAACCTCCAAACATTCTTATGAATCCCGCTAACTTTCCACAAATTGACCTCCGAGGAATGTATCAAGCTGGTATGCAGAACCACCCAGTGCAGAGAGCACCGACCCCCAACAGAGGCAAAAGTGCTGGGTCTTCCCAAGCAAAGAAAATGTGATATTGCACTAAGACCTGTCCTGGATTGTTTTAATAAGAGAGACAGTCTTTATTTTCCTCATTTGTCTAGAAATTGAAAGCTTGACATACTGTAGAAAACATTTGTATATGGAAGTGTTTGGTCTGTTCCCTTTTTGAATGCCAAACAGTATCGTTATTAAGCTTTGCAATTAATTGGTTGTCCGTTTTTGTTGAAGAGGAGCCCACAGGGGGCAGACACTTTTTTGCTGATCAGTTGCAGAAGAGACCTGTTTTCAATGAAAGCATGCCTTCTGTATCCATACCAGCAAGTCAGCTTGGTAACAGTCATTCCCCAAAGCAGATCCCGTAGCATCAGTGGCCAACGCAGTCTGTATGCGGCTCAGCACATCAGCTGTATTGTAGGCATTTCTATAGTATTTCTAAGAACTTGCTGGTTTTAGACCAGAAGCGGACAACCTGGCAGTATTGCTGTAGTTGCTGAGCTAAATAGCCAGTGATAGTCAACCACATCATGCAGGATGTAGCCCAGCAATATAGAGGGAATAGATACCCAATCTTGGTTAGAAACTCCTGATAATCTGATGTGGACAAAACTGTTTTGATTTAGGGGGTTTTCAGGACTAAATAGTAGATCAGCAGGGGTCCATTGTCTGGGATCCCTTCTGAGCTGTGCATCGGACAGAGCGAATGTGTTTACAGAAATGCACAGCTCTATATACACCCCAGTGGCCTGGAGTATTGAATGGGAATTGTGTCTGCAATACCATCCCAGGCCACTGTAGTGTGTATAGAGCTGATGTTTCTAGCAATACATTGGTTCCATAAGTGGCATGGCAGTCATCTGATTGGTAAGTCGGCGGACCCCACACCAATTTTAACTGTTGATGACTTATCCTGTTGCTAGGTCATCAAAAGTTCAGTCTTGGAAGACCCCTTTAAAATGACTAGTGAAATTGCCTAATGGCTAAAATATCTGAATAGACATTTTGTTCATATTACGGCTCCTGTTGTCTGTTTTGAAATGCTATACGTTTTTAATTGTTGTATCAGCATCCCTGTGCCTTTGTAAATATAGTTTTTCTTTACCTTTTTTCATAGTGCTATTCGAAATAGGTGTTTACATTAAACATTTTTTTCATTTTCTTTTTCTGCCCTTATACTGCGCCACAAAGTGTTAGAATTATCTAATGTTTTTTTTTACGATCAGTTGAATTTGCACATCAATAAGTTTTTGTATCTTTGGCATATTTAACTTGCATATATCTGGTTTAATCTGTGATTGTTCAGAAATAAACCACCTAATTATAGAACTGTGGCTACGGATTAGCCCGACCAACATATGGATGTTTAAATACCCTTTTGGAACATCTGTGGCCCAGTGCAATGCCCATCCAAACCAGTTTGCTTGGTAGGTGGCAGCAGGCTTCAATTTGTGACTAATGCCCCTCACTGTAAAGATGTCATTGACGGTAAACTCAAGCGTGCACAACAGCAACTGCATTCAGGATCACATTCATCTACAAAATATATTTTTCACAGGTGCTAATGGCAATGGCTCATACCACTTAAAAGTATTCTAGGATTAGAGTAGGTGTCTTTGGGCAGTATTGGAGATTATTGGGCGCAACTGACATAAAAATTTAGGAGGTAACTACAAAAAGACCAAGTAACTCTTCATTCTCCCAGACCCCTTTCAGGTACCATCCATCCAATTTCCGTCATGGTAGTGGATGAGCTTTTTCCATTGATGGCTAGCCTGCTACTCTCATACTAACACGGGGGGGGGGGGGGGGGGGGTAGTTGATGCTCTGAGGAGTGTATTAAACACAAAGCTGATGATTTGGGTACAACAATGCACCGTTGGGATTATAGTAAGTGAAGGCTTTTCACTGGTGCTTTACAGTTGGGTGAGGTTACAGTTGATATGCAGAATACAGGTAGCTTTCACAACTTTAATTGTGCCCTGATTTGGAAGTGGAGCTACAGGTAGCTTTTGGTGACTCTGAAGATAACTGGGGCTTAGGTTGACCACCTAACTGTGATTCACAAGTTAGAGATGCCTTTGCAAACAACTTCATGAGTCCTAAAAGTGCCATGCCTTAGCAGTGCCAGCCTCAGTGATAAGGAGCATGCCTAGCACTGAATGATTCTCGGGTGATTTGAGGAGATCACTGCTATGTAAGACCCCATGCTGCAGTCATCTTACTCAACTGTGTTGCTGAAGACCTGTGTGAACATACTAAGGAATACCTGCTTGGGGGAGCTGTGTGATCATGGATCATTGACATATTTTTGCTTCTAAATTGCAATGTATTTTTCATATATGGGTTCATTTAAAGTGGTTGTCCCACAAGCACAACTAATTACCTTTCCATGGAAAAGTGGATTATCGTATTATAGCTAGGGGTGCAGCTGCTGGGACTCCCTCCCCCCCCCCCCCCCCCCCCCACTGACCATGAGAACGGGAGTCCCGTGGCACCCATTTAAGTGAGGAAACAGTGATGCGTGAGGGTCAGCTTCAATCCCTATGGGACAGGCAAAGATAGCCAAGCACTGTACTTGGCTAGTTCTGTCAGTCCCATAAAAATGAAACTGTGTGACAATGGCAGCAAGTTGCAATCATGTAGTCGAAAAATTCAAATTCATAATCTCTGTCTAAGGGACAGGGCTTTGCCTACAACCCCCAACTGCCTATGTCTGTGTTTCCTAACTCTGGTCCTCAAGGCACCCCAACAGGTCATGTTTGCAGGATATCCTATAGTAAGATTACTAAGTAATAATTACATCACCTGTGCAACACTGAGGAAATCCAGAAAACATGACGTGTTGGGATGCCTTGAGGACCAGAGTTGGGAAACACTGGCCTATGTGATCCCTGAAGGGTTCTCTGACTCCAGTGGGTGGAAACTGTGCAGAAAGAGTAGTGAGATGTGTTGCTGGGGTTGGCCGCAATTGTTAAGGATCGCCACACCAGCTACTTCCTGCATTCTTGCCTCTTCTTCCAGGTTCTCCAGTGTAGGATCGGGCTCTGTGTCCATCTGTGAATGCTTATCTTGTGCGTCAGGGGACTCTGAAATACTTAATCTTTCCTGATAGTTGTTTTCAGGTCTGTTTTTGAGAAGAAGAAAAAATCTGAGAAAATAAAAAAAATTGCCCTCAATACTTACAAGTGCAGTACTGCTTGAGGAAATATAGTCTTGTGTAGACTTCTATCTCTTCCTTTGGTCTTCCCACTACAAAGAAAAATGTCAAAACTGTACTCAGCTTTTAAACCAGTAGGGCACTTTGTCACAGTTTCATTTGCTAGGACTAGAGAAATAACTGCACAGTACCTAAAATATACAGTACTGTGTGCATGCAACATTTCCATTGCTCTTTGCAGCCATTCAATACTGGAATGTCATCTGAACCTCACAATGTTCCCGAGCCACAAAAGGAATAACAAGGCCCATTAAAAAATGTTTTGCACAGCAGAATACTAAACAATAACCTCCTAGTGCAACTGATAGGCTGCCGACCCGGTGTGCAGCGCATTGCACATCACTTGCCATACTATCACGGTGGTGGTGATTGCTGCCCTTACCCCGAAGCATGGGGGAGGGGGGGGGGACCTGGGACCAAAGCATTTTGTTTCTGGCTTTAATAATGTAAATTTACTCCAAATATTATTTTGCTGAAACATCAATTATCAAACAGGGTGATTATAATTTAACTTGAGGTATCCAAAGGTCTGTAGTGAAAAACTGTGGGGCAGAACCCCAAAAAAGGCTGGTGTGTATATCTGTGGAGGTAGGGGTTTTAGAGTTCTCAAATACACACAACTAGAGCCAAATGTTGCCACCAGGGGTATATATGCTAATGTTTAAGTTGTAGGAGTGTGGCACAATTAATGAACCATCCATTTTTGGTTTGTAACAGGATTGTTTACGATGGCTCAGTGACTTGTCATGTTGCAAAAACCTATAGATATGGTCACTGCACTTCTTGTGCTGGTACCGATAGATGGGGTCAGTGTGCTCCTTGCACACGTTCCTATAGATGGGGTCAGTGTGCTCCTTGTACAGGTTTCTGTAGATGAGGTCAGTGCTCTCTCCTTGTACACATTCCTGTAGATGGGGTCAGTGTGCTCATTGTACAGGTTCCTGTAGATGGGGTCAGTGCGCTCTCATTGTACAAGTTTCTATAGATGGGGTCAGTGTGCTCCTTGTACAGGTTTCTGTAGATGGGGGTCAGTGTTCTCTCCTTGTACACTTTCCTATAGATGGGGTCAGTGTGCTCTTTGTACACGTTCCTATAGCTGGAGTCAGTGCTCCTCTTGTACTCGGTCCTATAGATGCAGTCAGTGTGCTCCCCTTGTACACATTCCTATAGATGGCGTCCGTGTGCTCTCCCTGTTACACGTTCCCATAGATGGGATCAGTGTGTTCTTTGTACACGGTCCTATAGATGAGGTCAGTGTATTCCTTATACACAGTCCTATAGATGGGTCAGTGTGCTTATTGTACATTGTCCTATAGATGGGGTCAGTGTGCTTTTTGTTCACTGTCCTATAGATTAAAGTCAGTGCTCTCTCCTTGTTACACGTTCCCATAGATGGGGTCAGTGTGTTTCTTGTACGCATTCCTATAGATAGTGTCTTGATGATCTCCTTGTATGTGTTTGATGAATTTGTTACCATTTCTTTGATGTTAAGCCACTGCCAATTTACTGTACCGATCTGAAAAACAGGTTGACAGAATCCTTTCAACCAATCACATTACATACACCCCAGACTATATTTGCACAATGCCAAATATACCCCTGATGGCATCAATTTTTATCATCTTTGAGAAGTTTCCAAAACCCTAACTCCGCTGAGTATACACACACCTTTTTATTGGGTACTACTCCATATTTTATTTCGTCTGGAATGTCTGAACACCTTGTTTAATTGTAATCACTGTTTCTTACCACTTAAACATTGCCCACAGAGTACTTTCAAAATCATACTTCTGCTAAAATGTATGTTTTCAGAGTACTGTATTTTCAGAAACCATGCTTTTGGAAATTAGTGTTCTTGTAATGCAATCTGAGCACATGAGGAGAACATCTACATGCTACAAGATGGAAACCTATCCACCCTTCGGTAGGTCATGGAATGCTGTGGCCTTCCCAGGTTGTAGAATGGATACAGTCCTGTTTCCACTCCGTTTTGGGTGTTTGGATATCACACTTGCAAATAAGCAAACTAAATGGCAGCAGATTGATTTTAATGAAAAAAGAACGCATGGAATCCACATCAAGAAGTGACAGGTCACGTTTTTCTTTTCTTTCACTTCCAACATGGATTTCAAATCTGCACCAGAAAAATTGCGTTGTTTGAACTGCAGTGTAGACTTTCTATTAAAATCTGTTGGGGATTTTGTGGGCAGATTGCATAAGGAATTATGGTGTAGAAAATGTAACAAAATTCACGTGAAATAAGATCATGTGAACAGACTGTTTTCCATAGTCACTGAAAATGCACTCCTAGGCCATGGGTGCACTGGAGGCAGACTTTACCTGGCACTTGCTGTTAAAGTGTAGATTCCCTTATCATACAAGTAATAAACAGGCTTGGTCCATTGAATATAGTTCAAAAAATAAACAATACAGACCTTTGGAATGGAGTTTAAGCTTTCAGCTATGCGTTAGTTATTTAGAGATACAATTTTACAATACTCATCTATATTTTTATTTAAATGTTTGATTAGTTTTACATAATAAGTAGTAAAAGCCAGAACTTAATTGAGTTAATAATCTGGCATAAAACATTTAGATGTTCAAGAAAAAATACTGTCTGTGCTTTCTAACTGCATCAAATTTCTTCTAATAAGATTTTTTTTTTCTCCTAAATGTATAAAGAGAAAGTGCAGTTGCTCCTGATTTAAAACAAGAAAATAAAATTGCCATTTGAAGTAGCAGCTTTTTACTTTAAGTTCAGGTTTGTTTTGATAGATCAGCAACATGCTTGGACTTCATGCTTAACAGGACTCTTGGTTGTGATAAATACAGGAAATTTTGTAAAAAGGGGACTTGTGGACCACTCACACCGCCATATTTGTCAGTAGACATTTTAGCTGCATTAAGTAGAGCATCAAGCTTTAACCAATGTTCACAGGCTTAACCTTAGACGTGAAAGGCTCATATTTTCTTACATTCTTGGTCTTTTAATTAGCTGCACTACCTTTTAAGCGCAGTTAAAACAGTTGCTTGTATTACAGTTTTGCCTGCTAGATTCTCCACATTTTGATGCTGTTACTTTGGATGTAAAGCGTTTGGTATTTGTGATATTGTATATGTTTGTCTCAGTTGTATAGTAATTTCAGTCCATCTAATCAGCTTTGGCTGCTGAAATCATACAGCTGCGAAAAATTTGTCTTTTCTTCTTTCCTGCTCTTTGATTTAAATATTAAGTACTGTAGATGTACTATAGAAAAGTTACTACTTCCAACAGCGCAGATTTTTTTGTAATATATTGAAGGACTAAAACTGTTTTTAAATGAGTGAGTATTGAAAAATGGAAATATCTTATGTGTTTTCACCATTGAAAGTGCTGTTTAGTAGTTGAAACTTAAAAAAAATTCTATTTAATATCTCATTTAATAAAGTGACCAAAACTGTTTCCAGGCTTTGACTATTGTATGGATCTCCCAGTATCAATCATTATTCTTCACACAATATGGAGCTTAAAAGTAATTCTATTACTATGCCTGTTTCAATCATTTGAATAATAGTATGTGAATGAGGCCCTATTGGGAGCAGGGAAGTCTCATGATTTGCCAAGGTAAGTGGCTGCTCATATCTGTGACTCTATCCATTAAGTCTATAGAAGTTACTGATATGACTCATTTTGCAGGTTCTGTTTGCCACCTCATCTAACAGGTCCTGGTTCTGGTGTCCCCAGGCTTTTGATAGCTGGAGATCCTAAAGGTCAAATTGTAAATATATTGGTTCTAGAGAGCAGGCATACTAAGCAAATCTGAGAAAATACATGATCATAGCCATCTCAAAGGCTTAATATTTTTGATCCATTTTGCAAAGAGTTAAATTTAGATTAATCAATTGTGAGGGAAAATTGATCTTGGATAGTTTCTAGAAAATACAGCAGCTTTGTAATTTCTGTATTACAGAAGACCTTGTCACATCTTTTTATTCACATGACCTGTGAAAGTGTACTTTTACAGCAAACCGTTCTTACAATGCTGCTATCGCACAGCTGGATAAGTGTTGTATTCTATGACAAGAGTTTTCCTGACTCGTATCACTCATGTACCAGTCTGCACTCATGTGCCTCTATAAAGAAAGGTTCAGTAACAGCTGCACTTTGTATGATCTGCTTAATATCAGCTTTCACCAGTTTGCACATACAGAAAGTTGCAATCTACTTATTAGTATTACCAGAGACTTAAGGCCCATTTAGACCCAACGATTCTCGCTCAAGCCATCTTTTGAGCGAGAATCGTTGGGTCTAACTGCAGACATCATGCAGTTTTCATTAACTATTCGCTCATTGTTGTCTTCCAGCAAGCTGAAGGACAATAATGAGTCTTTTAGTGCCGTGCGCTGAGTTCTGAGCGGGATACTGCTCAGAGAACACAGCAAGGTTGGTCAGCCAGACAGGAGAAGTTGCTGTAAGTGGGAGAGAGCAGGGCTTTAAATTCCTACGTGGAAAAAGTGAGACATTCAAATCCCTGCACGCCAATTGGAAGTTTTGAAAAAAGTGTAAAAAAAAGCCAGCTGAGAGCGGGCAAAAACTTGAGGCAGAGCGCTGCCTGCCGATAGGCCTCACCCGCTGTATCATCTTTAGCCTATTTTGAATTCTCGTTGAAGGATTGGTTGGCTGTAAACCAAAACCATAGCCCATGTGCAAGATCTGTTGCTGGGGTTTTACACTTTGGGCAATGTGTGATACATTCTGGCAAGGCACTGGTGGCCGGGAGGTTGAAAACATAGACTTTTTTTTTTTAAGATAATGCAAAGTTCCCTGCAAGTCTCCCCCCACTATACATTTCTTAACCTTTAACCCCTTCCCTTCCCATGACTTTACGTCATGGGAGCGGGGTACTTCCCGCAAAATGACAGACAGATCAGATCTCGCGGTATCCCGCAGCGGGAGTCGGCTGTCAGTCATAGCTGGCCTCCCGCTGCAGCAGTGGGGGTGCATCGGAGATACGCCCCTCGTTGTTAACCCCTTTCCTGCCGCGATCTATGTAGAACGCGGCTTGGGAAGGATTCACAGAGGGAGCACACTCCCTCTGTGAATTTCAAGGGCTCTCGCGATATCGCAGAGAGCCCAGCCTGTTGCCGTGGCAACAGGACGCCAGATACCGGCGTCCTGTGTTGCCAGAGCCTATGATCGCTGTATAAGCGATAAGGCATGGCAGGACAGAACTCCTGCCATGCCTTATCACAGCGATCATCAGTACTGTGCTTTAAGTCCCCCAGAGAAACACAGATGGTGTTAAAAAAAAAAGTAAAAAAACCCTTTTTTATGCTTTCTCATATTAGCATAAAAAAAGGTAAAAAAAAATTAAATTGCACAGATTTGGTCTCGACGCATCTCTTATGACGTGTACAATAAGTTGAATACACTTTTTATTCTGCACGGAAAAAAGCTTTTAAAAAAACGCAAAAGAAACAGAGGCATTGCCTCCCAAAAAAGTGATCAAAAAAGCCGTATATTCTCCAAAATGGCACCAATAAAAACTACAGCTTGTCTCACAAAAAGTAAGCCCTCACAGATCTCCATACATAGAAAAATAAAAAAGTTACAGGACTTGAATGCAGCGATTTAGAGGAAAAAGAAATTTCCAAAAAAAAGGTTTTTATTGCAGAAAAGTGGAAAAACCTGAAAAAAAATAAGAATTTTGGTATCATTGTAACCGTACCGACCCGCAGAAAAAATGTATTGTCATTTATGCTGCATGATTAACGCTGTAAAAAAATCGATGGCAGAATTAATGCGTTTTCTCTCCCTGTTATCATTTTAAAAAAAATTAAGTTTTACAATATAGTCTATGTACCCAAAAATGGCACCATCAAAAACTACAGTTTACCATGCAAAAAACAAGCCCTTATACGGCCGTGTCGACGGAAAAGCAAAAAAGTTATGGCTTTTGAAACATGGAGATGAAAATCCGCCAAATATCGTTGCATCCCTAAGCCCAAAATAGGCAATGTTTTTTTTTAGGGGGTTAACCAACCTTGTAAAATCTTTTGCCTTATGTCCTGATCTTGTGTTATTTTTTTCCCAACGCTGAAAGATCCTATGAGCTTTTAATTTCAGAAATAGCCCCCAATTTTTTTTCCTGTATGCGAGACAGTGAAGGCCTTCCTACAAGGGAAGTCAACCATATATGAAAATCCATGCTTGTTGCTTCTTTATGAAGATTTACTAGCCCACTTCTACAAAATATAAGAGCCTGCCCTGTCTGCAGGAAATGTAAATCTGGTAGGTTGAATTTGTTTTTTTAATTTGTGAGGCTTAAGCCATCTATTTTTGCTTTAATGCATTGAGTGTTTGGCGGTACTTAGGCCCCTTTCCTTCCAATGCAGAAAAACCCAGTCATCGAACCCCCCTAGGGCACTCCAGGTGGCCTATCATCGGCATATATTTTGATATCAAATAGGGAAGGCCTGAGATTCTACATATTTCCTTCCAAGCCATTATATCACTGTGTTTCGAGTAGTATTTGGGATATAACAATTTAGAGAAACTCCTGATCTTGATTAAGGAGCAGTGGCAGATGAACCCTTTGTCTTAGTTCTGCTATCATTTTTTCGAAGAGTGGAGGATAGTTTAAGGTATAAATTGAGCTAGAATTTCTCTTAATTTTCACATCAAAGTATGTGATTGTTTTGACCACTGGTTTCCCTCTTCACAATGATGTCCAAAATTGCTGTGTTCATGGCCTGCCTAGCTGAATTGCTTCACTTTTTGCTGGATTAATGTTATATCCTGGGAGGGAACCAAAGCGTGTCATTTCTTCAAGGAGCGGTCTTAGGTGTCTCTCAGGTTTGGTCTTAAATATCAGGACTAGAGATGAGCGAGCATACTCGCTAAGGGCAATTACTCGATCGAGCATTGCCCTTAGCGAGTACCTGCCCGCTCGGAAGAAAAGATTCAGCTGCCGGCGGCGGGGGAAAGCGGGGAGGATTGGAGGGGAGATATCTCTCTCCCTCTCTCTCCCCCCTGCTCAATGCCGCAACTCGCCTCTCGCCCGCAGCCGAACCTTTTCTTCCGAGCGGGCAGGTACTCGCTAAGGACCATGCTCGATCGAGTAATTGTCCTTAGCGAGTATGCTCGCTCATCTCTAATCAGGACATCATCTGCAAACAGAGTTATCTTCAGCTCATGGGAGCCTATATGTATTCCCTGATACAGATTTAAGTTTTCAAGGTATTGAGCCAGAAGTTCCAGAACTAAATTAAACATCAGGGGGGATAAGGGGACATCCCTGTCTTGTGCCACTGTGGAGTGTGAATGGTTTAGATAAAAAGCTCGGTGTATGAATTCTAGCCATGGGATTCCTATAAAGACCATCAAAAACTGTCTGCAGGGGCCTTCAAATTCCGTTTTATCTAGCACCATCTTCAGACAATCCCACCTGACATTGTCAAGGAAAATAATATAGGTTTGTAGTCTGTGATGGATTTGGATCCTCTGTATTGTTGTGTCATGTCTAGTGCTGCCATGACCTTTCGAATATTGGTCAAAATATACATATACAAGATAAAGGATTTAACATCTAAAATGCCAACCAAATGTATTAAGTATTAGTTTTATGTGCGCTAAGTTGGATTGCTGCAAAATCTGCCCCGATTGTAACTATTTGTTAAAACATTTTGTTAAAGGGGGTACAATCTGATCCCTAAGGCTGCCTGTCCACGGGCGATATGTCACTGCGTTATCCCCGGCGATAATCTGGCCGCGGGTAACTCGGTGAACGCTTTCCATAGGCTCCCTCTTTTATTCCCAAATTTATAGATTTCTGCCTGGTGAAGCAGCAGGCACCATTGTTAATTTTAGACAGCTAAATGTGGAATTTTAAATGGATGTCAGAGGGCACAAGGTGTTCTACTGGAATGACCAATGCTCAAAACTTGAAGAAGCAAACCAGTAAGACCAAACCTAATCTCTCTTCCCCCATGTGAAGCAGAACCGGGCACCGTTCGTACCACGTAAGGCAGCAACTATCAAAGACTGGGATAGAAAATTATTACAAGAAGATCAAATCAAGCGTAGGTGGCGAGAATATATAGCAGAGCTGCATGCAGGCAATCAAAAAGACAACCCCCGTTGGATCACGTACATCAAGTAGGACAAGAACCGGGCATTCTGGAGGAAGAAGTCACATGGGCCCTGAAAAAACTACCAAACAGGAAAGCCCCGGGTGTTGATCACATACCAGCCGAACTGACCAGTGTCAGTCAAGATCCTATAACCGACCTATGTCAAAAGATCCAGAGCCCCAAATTGTGGCCCAAAGACTGGACAAGATCTGTGTTTGTCACACTTCCAAAAAAAATTGATGCTCAAGAATGTTCCAATTACCGCAACATCGCCCTCGTACCTCACATGAGCAAAGTTCTTTTAAAGATCATACAAAAATGCATTGTGACAATTGTTGAAGGGAACTGCTGGACATTCAAGTTGGCTTCCGCTAAGGACATGGCATCGGAGACCAAGTTGCGAACCTGGATCATGGAGAACACCCGAGAGTATCAAAAGGACACTTCATCGACTACAGCAAGGCATTTTATTGTGTCGGCAGGAGGCTAGGGAGTGAGATCAGCGCAGTGAGAGGTCCCGACGAGTGTCTGTGAATAAGTGCCTGTATCTTGTGAGTAACATAGTACGTTAGGCTGAATGAAGACCATGTCCATCTAGTTCAGCCTGTTTCAACCGCCTTGTTGAGCCAGAGTAAGGCAAAAAAAAAACAAGAGGCAGAAGCCAATTAGCCCATTCGGGGGAGAAATTCCTTCCCGACTCCATATGTCAGTCAGAATAATCCCTGGATCAAACTTTCATAGTTCCTACCTAAATGTAAGACCTGAAACAGCAACCGCTGGTCACCTAGTATCTATATCCTGTAATATCCTTCCGCTCAAGAAAGAAATCTAGTCCCCTCTTAAACTCCTCTATGGATTTTGCCATCACCACATTTTCAGGCAGAGAGTTCCATAGTCTCACTGCTCTTACAGTAAAGAACCCCCTTCTGTGTTGGTGATGACACCTGCTTTCTTCTAGACATAGCAAATGCCCTCTTGTTACCTTTGCAGTCCTGGGTATAAACAGATGATGGGAGAGATCCTTGTATTGTCCCTTAATCTATATATATAAAATTGAATGTATGTATGTCTGCGTGCGTGCGTGCGTGTCTGTCTGTCTGTCTGCGTGTCTGTCTGTTTGTCCTTTATGCGCTACTACACCATTCATCCGATCGCCATGAAACTTTGGGAAGTTGTTGAGTACACTCCTGAGAAGATTATAGGCATAGTACAACTATCCTACGATAAATGGCGCGCGCGCGTCGTCGAAAGTTACCCCCCCCCACGTAGATCGAATAAGTAAGCCACCTGCTATTGTGATGTCATCACTGATGTCATCAACATCGGACGCCCTTGAACATGCCCCAACATGTTCTATAAAGCTGCATTGTGATGTCATTAAGGCTCTATTATGACACGTACAGCTTGGAACCACTAGAGCACGCCAGCCAATTACCATTGGAGTTGGAAGTGGGTAAACAAGTACTAGGATATCTTCCTAAGAAGCCACAGCAGCCGGATAAATTGTATGTTCCACCCAACGGCTATTTTATTCAGTCCGCAAGGGGGAAGCAGCGGCCTACAAAATCTCATTCTCTCATTTCCTGATGTGATTATCTATCTATCTCATCAGGAAATGAGAGAATGAGATTTTGTAGGCCGCTGCTTCCCCCTTGCGGGCTGAATAAAATAGCCGTTGTGTGGAACATCCAATTTATCCGGCTGCTGTGGCTTCTTGGGAAGATAGCCTAGTACATGTTTGCCCACTTCCAACTCCAATGGAGACTGACTGTAAATGGCTGGCGTGCTCTAGTATTTATGGTTTCAAGCTGTACGTGTCATTGCATACAGTCTATCTATCTATCTATCTATCTGGGTTATTGCATACAGTCTATCTATCTGACTGTATGCAATAACCCAGATAGATAGATAGATAGATAGATAGACTGTATGCAATGACACGTACAGCTTGAAACCATAAATACTAGAGCACGCCAGCCATTTACAGTCAGTCTCCATTGGAGTTGGAAGTGGGCAAACATGTACTAGGCTATCTTCCCAAGAAGCCACAGCAGCCGGATAAATTGGATGTTCCACACAACGGCTATTTTATTCAGCCCGCAAGGGGGAAGCAGCGGCCTACAAAACCTCAGTGGTCGCAGCTGCCGTCATCTAGATATATAAAAACGAAGTATGTATGTATGTCTGTCTTCGCAGCAACGCGCGACGGGTACGCTAGTATATTTATACAAAGTTATTTGATCGCCCCTTAGCTGCCTTTTTTTCCTGGGTGAATAATCCTAATTTTGATAGCCTCTCTGGGTATTCCAGTCCTCTCACTTCATGTATTAGTTTAGTTGCTCTTCTTTGAACCCCTCAAGCATTGTAACATCCTTCCTGAGCACCGGTGTCCAGAACTGTACACAGTATTCCATGTGGTGCCTGACAAGTGCCTTATATAGTGGAAGAATAATGTTCTCATCCCTCGCCCTTATGCCTCTTTTAATGCACCTCAAGACTTAGCTTTTGCAGCAGCTCACTGGCATTGGTTGCTCCATTTAAATCTACAATCCACTAGTACCCCCAGGTCTTTTTCCATATCACTTTTCCCTAGCTGTACCCTATTTAGTGCATATTGGTGACATCCGTTTCTCCTGCCCATATGCATAATCTTACATTTATCAACATTGAACTTCATTTGCTTTTTTTTACCGGAGCTCCCAGCTTATTCAGGTCCTTTTGTAGCCGTACATTGTCCTCCATTGCATTAATTATCTTGCATAATTTTGTATCATCTGCAAATATTGATATTTTACTGTGCAGTCCCTCTATCAGGTCATTGATAAATATATTGAACAGAATGGGGCCTAATACTGAACCCTTTAGCACCCCACTAGCGACAGTGGCCCAATCAGAGTAAAAACCATTTATTACCACCCTCTGCTTTTTATCTATGAGCCAGTTCTTTACCCAGATACACATGTTTTTGCCTAGTCCGAGCTTTTATATATTAACCTATTATGCGGCACGGTGTCAAATGCTTTAGAGAAATCCAGATATATGAGATCAATAGACTCTCCTAGGTCCAGCTTAGAACTTACTACATTGTAGAAGCTGATTAGATTGGTCTGACATGATCGACCCCTCATGAACCCATGCTGGTAAGGAGTTATTCCATTGTTCTCCTTGAGATATTCTAAGATGGCATCTCTCAGGAATTCCTTGAATATTTTTCCAGTTATTGAAGTGATGCTTACCAGTCAGTAGTTATCAGGCTTTCTTTTAGACTCCTTTTTGTAAATTGGAACCACACTGGCAATGCGCCAATCAATGGTACAACCCCGGCCTTGATATTGCCTATAAATATAAGAAATAGCGGCCTAGCTATCACGTCACTTAGTTTCCTTAAAACCCTTGGGTGTATTCCATCTGGGCCCAGCGATTTATCGATTTTAGTCCTCTTTAACCGGCTCTTCAGTTCCTCCTGTGTTAGGTATGCAATATTTATCCCTCTGCATCTTGTGTGGCATTTTTTTTCGTTCGCTTGAGAGAGCTGGCTTGAAAACAAACCATTTAATAGATTTGCCCTCTACACCCCCCCCCCCCCCCCCAATCATATTCTATGATTTCTCCTGCATTATTCGTTAAAGGGCCAGTGCTCTCAGCGCAGTTTCTTTTGCTGTTGATATAATTGAATAATAGTTTAGGGTTATTTTAGCTAAATAACTCCCGTGGCGATTATTCTTTCTGCCTCCTCCTTAGCAATTTAGATTTTTCTTTTACATATTTTTTTTCCCCTATATGATTTTAGCGCTTCATCGTTGCCTTCTTGTTTTAGTAGTTTAAACGCTTTCTATTTTTCATTTATTGCCCCCCTTACAGTCTTTTCAAGCCACATTGGTTTCCTTCTACTTCTGGTTCTTCTTTTTTTTTTTTTTAAAGGGTATGAACTGCTCACATGAGGTAATTAGGATGTTTTTAAACTTTTCCCATTTGTTGTCTGTACTGATATTTTTGAGGATGCTGTCCCAATTACCTATAGTAGTTCTGAGCCCGATCAAATTTTGCTTTATTAAAGTTTAGTTTTTTTGTCGCTCCCTGGTAATGTTTCTTATTGAATAACAGCTGGAAATTAATTATATTGTGGTCACTATTTCCTAAGTGTCCTTCAACCTGCACCCCCATTATTCGGTCCGGTTTGTTAGTACTAAGTGCAGAGTGGCTCTCCCTCTAGTTGGCTCCTGCACAAGTTGAGTAAAGTAGTTATCCTTAAGTGTTCTTTAAGTGGGTGTCTTGTGAGTAAAGGCCCATTAACAGGGAGCGATGATCGCTTAAAAATCGATCGTTTGAGCAATAATCGTTAAGTCTAAATGCACGGCCATCATGCACTTTTCGTACACTGCTAGCTGATTGATAAATTTAGTCCAACCTAAAAATCGTCCTTCAGCCTTATCAGTAGCTCTCCACGGGTAGTGCTGATAGCATTGTTTCCTGCTGGAGAACAAAGGAACTGAAAGCATATAAGAGCCCTTGGGCTTCATTTGCACACTTAATTGCTCTTAAGTAGCTAAGTAGCTACTTAATAGTTTATGCAAAATGATCGCTCAACGCTGTCACTCAAACTGTCGTTTGAACGTTCTTTGAGCGATCTTCACTCCGTGTAAATGGGCCTTCAGTGTCTTGTAAGTAAGTGCCTGTGAGTGTCTTGTGAGTAAGTGCCTGTAAGTGTGTGAGCAATGAAAAAAAAAAGTGAGCTGTTGCGAACAGGCAGAGGAGCATGAGCCATTGTGAACGGGCAGAGGAGCATGAGCCGTTGTGAACGGGCAGAGACGCGTTTGGAGTGTGATCTAGCTAATCTTTACTACTTCTATAAGTAAATTGTAGATCGATTAGGATGAGCTCCATGCTTGACAATGCCGTCCAGTGTGCTACTTGTGCAATGTATGTGGTCCTTGATCAGCCGATCATGGGTGCATGCTCTTGTGCAAGATGCGTGCACGTTACACATTTGGAAACCCAAATCCTGGATCTAAAGGTGTGACTGGCAATACTGAGATCCATTGGCAAAAGAGTTTGCTGCTCACTGAGCAGGAACTCGCTGGGGTAGAGGCGGGGTCGACCGGTAGTTCAGAAGAGCAGATGCAGCAGGCAGCTAGCTGGGTGACAGAAGGATTAAAGGAAAGAAAACCAGGAAGGCTAGTCCTGAACTGGCACACCCCAACAAGTTTGCAAAGTTGGCAGATGAGGGAGATGACATTACAGAGCCAGCACCACTGCAGCACGACATGCCCTCTAAATGCCAGGGAGATGACTGCTCCAGTAAGAAGGGGACGGGGAGTGCAAGTCAGGCTAGACTGGTCCTAGTGGTGGGGGACTCAATTATAAGGGGGATTGATAGGGCAATCTGCTACAAAGACTGGGATCGTAGACTGGTGTGTTGTCCAGTACCTGCACCACAAGCCACACTAGAAAGGCAGCAGGATCTTAGGGAGGTAAACAAGTGGCTGCGAGTTGGTGTAAGAAGGAGGGCTTTTGGTTCCTGGAGAGCTGGGTCTACTTTGCTGTCGGCTGCAGGCTCTACCGTAGGGATGGGCTGCATCTCAATGGGGAGGATGCAGCTGTTCTGGCGGAGAAGATGACAAGAAGGCTAGAGAAGGGTTTAAACTAGGGACTGGAGAGAAAGGCAAAAAGAAAAAAAGGGGGGTAGATTGTGTAGACAGCCACATGGGGCAAGGGAATGGGGGGTCAAGTGGGGAATGGGATTACTACAGCTAAAACTGGCAGAACCGCTAATAGTACCATAAGCAGCATAATTAATATAAAGAATAGAGATGAGCGAACGTACTCGTTTCGGGTGTTTTTGCACTCGAGCACCGCTTTTTCCGAGTAACTGACTACTCAGACGAAAAGATTCGGGGGGTGGCGTGGTGGAGCCGGGGGTAGCAGTGGGGAACAGGGGGAAGCTCTCTCCACTCCCCCCCCCTGTTACTTTCCTCTGCAACCCCCCGCTCACCCCCGGTGCCCCCCGAATCTTTTCGTCCGAATAGTCAGTTACTTGGAAAAAGTGGTGCTCGAGTGCAATAACACCCGAAAAGAGTACTTCGTTCATCTCTAATAAAGAACAACAACGGTATAAATTGTATGGCAACAAATGCAAAAAGTCTGATCAGTAAAGTGAGTGAGCTTGAAGCGAGAATGACTGATGAAAATAACGATATAATGAGAATAAGGGAAACTTGGGTTGTGATGATGTGTGTTCGGGTGGTAAACTTAAAGGGCTATAATCTCTTCAGAAAGAGATTGTGGGAAACAAAGGGGAAGGGGTGTGTCTGTATGTTAAATCCTACTTAATGCCAAGGCTACGAGAGGATATAGGTGTAGGAGATGAACTCGTGGAATCTCTGTTGGTAGAAATACAGGGGGAGAAAAATAAAATCTTGATAGGGGTTTTCTATAGGCCACCAAAAATATCAGAAGAAACTGAAAACTTACTATTAAGACAAATAGAAGAGGTGTCAAACTGCAGCAAAGTAATTATTATGGGAGACTTTAATTATCCGGATATAATATGGGAAGACGAAACCTGCAAAACTCACAATGGTGATAAGTTCTTCAGAACAATTAAAGACAACTACCTTACCCAACTTGTGCAAGAGGCAACTAGAGGGAGGGCCACTCTGAACTTGTTATTAACTAACAAACCTGACAATCACGGGAGTGCAGGTGCAGGGACACTTGAGAAATAGTTACCACAATATAATTAATTTCCAGCTATCATTCAATAGGAAGCCTTATCAGGGAGCGACATAGAAACTAAGCTTTAGTAAAGCAAAATTTGATCAGCTCAGAACTACTATCGGTAAAATTAATTGGGATAATGTCCCCAAAAATAACAGTACAGGTGACAAATGGGAGACGTTTAAAAACATCCTAATTAACTCATGAGTAGTTCATACCATTTATAAAATGAAAAAACTACAAGTAGAAGAAAACCAATATGGCTCGACAAGACTGTAAGGGGGAAATAAACAAAAAAAAGAAAGTGTTTAAATTCCTAAAACAAGAAGGCAGCAAAGAAGCGCTAAAATGATACAGGGAAAAAAAAATCATGTAAAGAAAAGATAACAATTGCTATGGAGAAGGCAGAGAGACTGAATTCCAAAGAAAGCAACAATACCCCTAAACTATTCTTCAATTATATAAACAGTAAAAGGATTTGCAATGAAAGCACTAGCCCCTTAACAAATAATGCAGTTGAAACCATAGATGATGATGGGGGGGGGGGGAAGGCAAATCTATTAAATAGTTTTTTCTCAAGTGTATTCATGAAAGAAATGTCACACAAGATGCAGGAGAATAAAACAAACTCCCCACTACATGTTGCATGCCTAACAAAGGAGGATGTGCAGAGCTGGTTCAAGAGGATTAAAAGCAATAAATCGCCGGGCGAAGATGGAATACACACAAGGGTTCTAAGGGAACTAAGTGATGTGATAGCTAGACTGCTATTTCTTATATTTATGGACACTATTAAGACCTGGGTTGTACCAGTGGCTTGGGGCATTGCCAATGTTGTTTCAATATACAAAAAGTGGTCTAAAAGAGAACCTGGTAACTGCAAGCCAGTAAGTCTCACTTCAATAATTGGAAAAATATTCGAGGGGTTTCTGAGAGATGTCATCCTGGAATAACTCAAGGAGAACAACGGAATAACGCCTCATCAGCCTGGTTTCATGAGGGGTCGATCATGTCAGACCAATTTAATCAGCTTCTACAATAATGTAAGTTCTAGGCTGGACCTGGGAGAGTCTATTGATCTCGTATATCTGGATTTTACTAAAGCATTTGACACTATGCCTCATAATATGCTGATATTTAAAATGAGACAGCTCGAACTCAGTGAAAATGTGTGTATCTGGGTAAAGAACTGTCTCAGAGATAGAAAGCAGAGGGTGGTAATAAATGGTTCATACTCTGGTTAGGCCACCGTTGCTAGTGGGGTGCCACAGGGTTCAGTATTAGGCCACATTCTGTTCAATGTATTTATCAATGACCTGATAGAGGGACTGCACAGTAAAATATCAATATTTGCAGATGATACAAAATTATACAAGGTAATATAAATACTCGGGATGTCGGAATTCTAAAAAAGCCCTAGATTGATCTCTGGCAGCACTTGTGACTGTTTAGAAACAAACACAAGCATTTATGCAGCACAATTGTAACCAATTGGGATGATATTCACCCGGTTACATAGCGTCACGAAATCGTAATTCACTATTGAGTGAGTAGACGCTAGCCAATCATTTTGATCTGATGCATTCCGTACAATTAATCCCACTGGTCAGCAAAGAACCTAGGGGATTATAGTACGTATGAACCGAGATGTGCGGATTTTGGCTGCATCATTTGGTTCAATGCGTGTTGTAACATTGCTCCTGATGATTCGCGAGAGCGAAGAAACGCGTTGAGCAGAGCACAGCATTTATATAGAACAGAACCAAAAAAGGAGATTATACATCTCTCTTTTGTTCAAAATTTTAATATTTTCTCAAAGGACCATACCTTTTGATATTATATCTCTGTATATCCATAAACCAGCGTGAAAAAGATGCACAAACATCACTTAGTGTCTTCTTCACAAAAGCTGGTGAGAAACTATCTAGAGATCCAACAAAGAATCTGCAAATACTTCATAGCAGATGATCTCTAAAGACGCCTCATGAGATATACAGGGAGTAATATAACATATCCCTGTATATCCACACAACCAGCACAAAAATAGACGTATAAACTCCATCGAGTGCGCCTTTTTTTATACAAGCTGGTGTGAAATCATCTAGAGATCTAATAAAGAATCTGTAGACAGTCCATAGTAGATTGTCTTAAAGGTGCCTTACAAGATATACAGATGATGCATTATATTAATCTCTGTATATGTAATAAAAAGTTCTTTTATTAAAGCCTCCCCTTCCGTTTAGGATTTTAGGATATAATAAATTAAAAGTTAAGTTTTATAAAAATAGAAATAAAACTAGGATTACAGTCTGTGATAGTAGTCAAAGTATATACTGGTCCACTGCAGCGGTGATTTTTTTTGAGTTATACCTTATGTATTGTTTAGAGAAGGATTGTTCTACAACATCTCCTTCTCCAGATCTTGTTTTTAACCCTGTGGTGTTTTGCAGTGCTCCCATGTTAGGTGCGGGACTTCACCTTTTTCTGCCATGTAAGAGCCTTCATCCTCAGGCTGGATTGTAACCACTCCCATTACTATAGCATGTCACAAAAGAAAAATAACATATTGAAGTGCAACAAATAACAGAAAGAACTGCTTTCAGGCTGTCAACTATCCCTGTTAAAGGGGTTGTCCCGCGAAACAAAGTGGGTCTATACACTTCTGTATGGCCATATTAATGCACTTTGTAATGTACATTGTGCATTAATTATGAGCCATACAGAAGTTATCAGAAATTTTTCACTTACCTGTTCCGTTGCTAGCGTCCTCGTTTCCATGGAGCCGTCTAATTTTCAGCGTCTAATCGCCAGATTAGACGCGCTTGCGCAGTCCGGGTCTTCTTCTTTTCTCAATGGGGCCGCTCGTGCCGGAGAGCGCCTCCGTGTAGCTCCGCCCCGTCACGTGCCAATTCCAGCCAATCAGGAGGCTGGAATCGGCAATGGACCGCACAGAAGCCCTGCGGTCCACGGAGGGAGAAGATCCCGGCGGCCATCTTCAGCAGGTAAGTAAGAAGTCACCGGAGCGCGGGGATTCAGGTAAGCACTGCCCGGTTTTCTTTTTTAACCCCTGCATCGGGGTTGTCTCGCGTCGAACGGGGGGGGGGGGGGGGGTTGAAAAAAAAAACCCGTTTCGGCGTGGGACAACCCCTTTAACCCTTTAAAACCTAGCATACAGCCTCTGAGTCTCTGGCTGTTCAGTATTTCGATAATGCAAGTAGAAGGGATCCGAACAGTTTCACTAGTTTAACTCGCCCTCTTCCAATATTTTCAATGCCCGAGAGTTAAAGCAATATTTTTATCATGAAGTTGTAGTAATCAGCCACGTCTGCTGTAGTGTCACAAATTTAGTAAATCTACTCACAGTGGATCAGACAATCTTGTATACTCGCAGGCTGAAGAAGAGATTACTACTGTGTCTGTTCCCTGGTTACTACTCCGTTGGGGGCTCTGGTGTCGTACATCGCCTCTGCATTGGATTTCTGGTGCATCAAGCTGCGCTGGAAAAAGTTGATGTGCGCCCTTATGTGAATCCTGTAGTAGCGTCAACTCTGCAGCTTCCAGGGACGAGAAAAGCATGAAAGTGCCGTCTTCATTGAACACTTAAAGCACTACTGGATACTGGAGCTGAAACCTAGTCTTTTTCTTGTACAGTGATATACAGATGTCGCTAAACGCTCTCCTGCGTTTCGCTACGTCTGCAGACTAGTCCTTGAATACTAGGATTTTGCAGTTGTTTAAGCGTAAAAGGCATTTTTCTGGCATGAAAAGCCCGTAGGAGTGCAACTTAATCATTAAAGTTTAATAGGTGCATAATAATTTGATGTGGGCGCACTTGCTTTTCCGAACCTATATAGTGAACCCTTTCCACCCTGCAATAGTAATCCAGTCCAAGAGCATTTGGGAGCTCTTTCTCACATATATTAAACAAATCCAGTTGCTTAATGTCTTCCTATAATCCCACTAGTCTCATATTGTTCCTGTGAGAGCGATTTTCCAGGTCGTTTATTTTATGTCATGTGTTGGATAGTAAGCGACTGTTCTCTCATGACCAGTTCCACCTCGTTCTCCATGTTATGAAGCTGCTGCACAGACTGCTCCAGCGCCTTCACTCTCAGCACAATAGATGCAATTTATGGAGGTGTGCTAGAGAGGACTATAGGGCACATTCCAGTATTTTGTGTATGTCGAGCTATCTGCTGTGCCACTTCTTGTGCTAGTTGCTTAAAGTCAGAAGTAGATCCGCTCAACTCAGCTGCAGGGGTTAATTGTAAGTTCTGCTGCTTGCCTTCTGCCTCACCTCTGCTCACCAGCCTGTTGACCAGATCCTGTGTATGTGCCATCTTCTCAGAGCTGTGTGATGACTGTGCTGGATGAGTAGTAAGTAACGTCCATAAACCTCCCGGAATGCTCCCTCTGTATCTCCTGTACCTTATCTCTTCCAATGGGAGTGAGTAGCTGTATGTTGCTTTGATTGCCTGCTTTCTGCAGCCTTAAATAGTGTGGGTGCTTCTTCCTCTGCCTCCTCACATGTCAGCGCTGGAACTGGAAATCCAATCTTTGTTTTAAAAATAAGCTTTGGGCACGTCAAGCGTCAACTTCAGAGCAGTTCTGTCTGATGTGTTTGAATTGGCAATATGCTATGTTATTTTTCCACTTCCTGTAGTTTACACTCTTGAAGTCTAAAACGCTGTCTCCTTCTATTGGTTTAAAATACATTTTGGTGATAACTCTCTCATGACTTAAAATTAGGTCCAGAAACTCAGCGGAAATAGAGGACAGATTTTTGCCAGAGGACAGATTCTATTTGTTGTTATTTAGATGGAGATTTCACGGGGGACTGTGGTACATGGCACCTTGTCATGTGATATACACTGGATAGCGGCTAACGGCGATCAAGTAAATGAAAAAAAGTTAAAATTTTACCTCTCATCACTGATCTGATCACGGATCGCCTCTAAATTGCATTAGCTCCTGAAAATAAATTGTGGGGTCAAAATATACCTAAGTGAATACATTAAGGGGTGTGGTTTTTAAAATGAGGTAATTTGTGGACGTATCTATCATTGTGACACCTATGAGCCTTTGCAATCTTGGCTGGGTGTAGGAAAACAAAATGTACTTTGAAATGTTAATGTTAAATTTGTACAATTTACAATTTAAACTTGTAAATTTGAAGGTTTTTCAAAAGTGCATCAGAATAACGAAAACATATGAAAATATATATCTTATCACACATTTGTGCAGTATGTTTGCACATATTTGACATATTGCAGTTGCAAAAATGAAAAATTTTAAAAAAATAAAAAAGTTTTCAAATTTTTGCACTTTTAATAAATATACACAAATTCTATAGGTCTATTTTTACTTGCTAAATGAAGTACAATATGTGGCAAAAAAACAATGCCAGAATCACTTGAATATGCAAAACCTTTACAGAGATATTGTATGCTAAAATGACACATATCAGATGTTATTGGAGGCTTGTAGAATGAAAATGGTGAATTGGTTAAAGGGGTTGTCTCGCGCCGAAACGGGTTTTTTTTTCCATAGGCCCCCCGTTCGGCGCAGGACAACCCCAATGGATGTGTTAAAAAAAAACAAAAAACATATTACTTAGCCGAATCCCCGCTCTGCGACGTCTTCCTTCTTCCTATTTCTTCCTTCACCAAGATGGCCGCCGGGATCTTCACCCACGATGCACCGCGGGTCCTTTCCCATGGTGCACCGTGGGCTCTGTGTGGTCCATTGCCGATTCCAGCCTCCTGATTGGCTGGAATCGGCACACGTGACGGGGCGGAGCTATGATGACCAGCTCTCCGGCACCAGCGGCCCCATTCACCAGGAAGAAGACCGCACAGCGCAAGCGCGTCTAAAAACGCAAGAAGAAAGCGAAATTAGACGGATCCATGGCGATGGGGACGCTAGCAACGGAGCAGGTAAGTGAATAACTTCTGTATGGCTCATATTTAATGCACGATGTACATTACAAAGTGCATTAATATGGCCATACAGAAGTGTATAACCCCACTTGCTTTCGTGAGACAACCCCTTTAAGAATGATGTCGAGAAGGCTGAACTTTTAAATTACTATTTTATATCTGTTTTCTCTCAGAAAATCGATGTAACATCAACTGATCTTCCTTGTACTATTGGGGGAATAAAAGAATGCAGGCTATCTATAAGCAGAGAGATAGTGGGGGAACACTTAGTTAACTTAAATGAATTCAAGTTTCAAGGTCCAGATGAATTACATCCGAGGATACTAAAGGAAGCAGCGGGGGTAATTGCTGAACCACTCGCCATAATCTTTGAAAATTCCTGGAGAACAGGAGAAGTCCCAGAAGATTGGAAAAGGGCAAATGTTGTCCCTATCTTCCAAAAAGGGAAGATGATGGATCCAGGAAACTACAGGCCTGTGAGCTTGACTTCTATACCCGGAAAGATCTTTGAAAAAATTATTAAACAGCATGTATGCAAGTACTTGGATACAAATGGAGTAATTAACCACAGCCAGCATGGGTTTGTAATAGAGATGAGCGAACGTACTCGGTAAGGCCAATTTTGCAATCGAGCACCGCGATTTTCGAGTACTTCACTACTCGGGTGAAAAGTACTCGGGTGCGCTGTGGGTGAGCGGGGGGTTGCAGCGGGGAGTGGGGGGGAGAGGGAGAGAGAGAGGGCTCCCCCCTGTTCCCCGCTGCTACCCCCCCACTCCCCTCTGCAACCCCCCGCCCCACAGCGCACCCGAGTACTTTTCACCCGAGTAGTGAAGTACTCGAAAATCGCGGTACTCGATTGCGAAATCGGCCTTACCGAGTACGTTCGCTCATCTCTAGTTTGTAACAATCAAGTCATGCCAGACGAATCTAATTTTCTTCTTTAATAGAATCACTGACTGGGTTGATCAGGGAAATGCGCTGAATATAGCATATCTTAACTTTATTAAAGCATTTGACAAAGTATCTCATACCATACTTTTTGAAAAAAATGACCAAATATGGGATTGACAGGGCAATAGAGATGAGCGAGCGCCAAAATGCTCAGGTGCTCGTTGCTCCAGTCGAACTTTTCGTAATGCTCGAGAGCTCGTTTCAAGTAACGAACCCCATTGAAGTCAATGGGCAACTCGAGCATTTTTGTATGGGACCGATGCTCCGCATAGGTGATCACTTGTTCAATACCAGAAAACATCAGAAAGTCATGGAAACACCACAGAAACGGATCGAGAAGGGCAGGGGCAGCATGCATGGCTGCATCTGAGGCTCCCAGGTTCCACTATTAAGCCAAAATGGGGGCAAGAGTCTGGCGCCACCCCCCTAACAATTTACTCATTAGCAAGGCACCCTCATTAGCAAGGCACCACGTGCTGGCACATCTTAGCTAAGCACCACACTACCTGCAACCATTGACAATTATTGCCTGCGGGTGACACCGCTGCCTATTCTCCTGGATTACATGCTGGCATTGCTGACCAACCCCCCCCCCCCACACACACACACACACACGCGCACGACCCTGTGTCCACGGCGCACACAAAATTTTCCCTATGCAACGTTCAGCTGCCCTGATGCCATATGCTTGCTTCATAGCCACACCACCCTCATGTCTATTTATAGGTGTGTACTGGATGAGGAGGAACCAGAGGCACACACTGCGAAATCCATGTGTCCCCACACAATTCATCTGTGTAGGTGTCAGATAGCTCAACATCGCAATGGGAAGTCTTTGAGTTCCTTCGGCTCGCCTATGCTGTTGGTGCACAAAGATGGTATTACACAGGAAGAAATCAAAGTGCCCAAACATGGTAGAGTTTCACCCCGCCCAGGACCTCGGCCATGGCCCACATTTCTGCCCAAGTCAGTCAGGGTATTTGTTCCAGATAGGTAAAGCACCGCGATAGGAAGTCTTTGTGCACCCACAGCATAGGCAGACCCCAGTAACATTTCTGTAGCTAGAGTATAGGCGGACCCCAGTAACATTTCTGTAGCAAAAGTATAGGTGAACCCCTCAAACCATTCAGTAGAAACTGCATAGGCAGACCCCAGTAACATTTCTGTAGCAAAAGTATAGACAGACACCTGTAACATTTCTGTAGCAAGAGTGTAGGCGAACCCCTAAAACATTAGTGTACCAAGAGTACAGGAGGACCCCAGTAACAATTTCTGTAGCAAAAGTATGGGCCAACCCCTCAAACCATTCAGTAGAAAATGTATAGGCGGACCCCAGTAACAATTCTGAAGCAAAAGTATAGGCAGACCCCTGTAACATTTCTATAGCAAGAGTATAGGCGGACCCCAGTAACATTTTTCGTAGTAAAAGTATAGGCGAACCCTTCAAACTATTCAGTAGAAAAGGTATAGGCAGACCCCAGTAACATTTCTGTAGCAAGAGTACAGGCGAACCCCTCAAATTGTTCAGTAGTAACTGCATAGGCAGACCCCAGTAACATTTCTGTAGCAAAAGTATAGGCAGACCCCAGTAACATTTTTTAATAGGAAGAGTAGAGGAGACCCCAGTAACATTTCTGCTGCAAAAGTATAGGCGAAACCCTCAAACCATAATCCACTCCAACAGCCCACAGCACACCTCAGGATTTTTAAATCTATTTAAAGGGGGACTTACAAGTCCAATAGATGCTCTCCAGAGCGTGGGGGTCAGAGCCTCCAAATACCCGCTAGGTATAATCCAGTGTTTCAAAGCAACAATGCAATGGCAGCATTCCAGGCGTATAAAGTGAAAAAAAATACTTTATTCCTCCATACACTGCTACGTTTCAACCCTCTCAGGGTCTTTGTCAAGCATAAAATCATATTACAGGCACCAACATATAACAACCACCCAAACTGACCACAACCTATCACGAATACAGATTCACATGTGTATCAAATGGTTATTACCTTAGGGTTCAACCTCCCAGTCCGGTATTTTTCCACCTTCAGGATCACAACACACGATCTCCTCGGCTGTCTCCATGTGTATTAATAATAATAATAATAATAATCTTTATTTGTATAGCGCCAACATATTCCGCAGCGCTTACATAGACAGGGGGGAATACAGAAAGACATAGTAACATAGTATGTAAGGCCGAATGAAGACATTGTCCATCTAGTCCAGCCTGTCTATCCTACTGTGTTGATCCAGAGGAAGGCAAAAAACCCCAAGGCCAGAAGCCAATTAGCCCTTTTGGGGGAAAAATTCCTTCCCGACTCCCTAATGGCAATCAGACTGTTCCCTGGATCAACCCCTAATAGTTCCTACCTGCCTGTATACCAGGATTGACCCTTAACCTAATATTTATATCCTGTAATATACTTCTTCTCCAGAAAGACATCAAGTCCCCTTTTAAACTCCTCTATCGATTTTGCCATCACCACTTCCTCCGGTAGAGAGTTCCACAGTCTAACTGCTCTTACAGTAAAGAACCCCTTTCTATGTTGGTGATGAAACCTACTTTCCTCTAATCGTAGCGGATGTCCTCTTGTTACCGTCGTGGTCCTGGGTGTAAACAGATCGCGGGAGAGATCCATGTGTTGTCCCCTCAAAATACAAACATTACAGAACCACGGTTACATATAGTAATCAGTTGATGGAAACAATAGGGGTGAGGGTCCTGCTCCAACGAGCTTACATACTACAACTAATGGGGTGATACAGAGGGTAAAGGGGCTGGAGATGTGCACAGTATGGCGAGGTGGAGAGTGAGCGATGCTATACACATAGACAATGGTCAGACATTTAGCCGTGTGACGGCAGAAACGGTGTGACTGCAGGAGCGATTTATGATGGCTAGCAGGGATTGCAGTCAGTAGGTCAGGGAGCATGTTATCAGGCGGAGTACAGAGAGGTTTGTTTAGGGAATGCGGTATGCCTCCCTGAAGAGGTGCGTTTTTAGAGCACGCCTGAAGTTCTGCGAGTCCTGGATTGCTCGGGTAGCCTTTGGTAGTGCGTTCCAGAGGACCGGTGCTGCTCTGGAGAAGTCTTGGAGGCGGGAATGAGAAGTTCGAATTAAAGGGGCGCTCAGTCTGGTTTCATTAGCAGAGCGGAGAGCCCGGGCTGGTTGATGGATTGAGATGAGGGAGGCGATATAGGGTGGCGCTGTACTGTGGAGGGCTTTGTGGATGAAGGTAGCGAGTTTGTATGGAATTCTGTATTTAACGGGCAGCCAGTGCAGTGACCGGCACAGGACAGAGGCGTCCGAGTAGCGGCTGGACAGGAAGATGAGCCTGGCTGCCGCATTCAAGATGGACTGGAGAGGGTAGAGTCTGGTGCAGGGGAGGCCGATCAGCAACGAGTTGCAATAATCGAGCCGGGAGTGGATGAGGGCGACAATAAGCGTTTTTAACGTCTCCACAGTGAGAAAAGAGCGGATTCTTGCGATGTTCTTGAGGTGCAGCTGACATGTTCGGGCCAGAAATTGGATGTAGGGGGCAAAAGAGAGATCAGCGTCAAATATGACCCCAAGGCAGTGGGCGTGTTGTCTAGGAGTTATGGTGGCGCCACACACTGAGATGGAGATGTCAGGATGAGGTCGGTTAGTGGAGGGTGGAAATACCAGTAAGTCAGTTTTAGAGAGGTTTAGTTTTAGGTAGAGAGAGGACATGGTGTTAGAGACAGCGGACAGACAGTTAGTGATGTTTTGGAGGAAGGGTGCAGAGATGTCACGGGCAGAGGTGTATAGCTGGGTGTCATCAGCGTGCAGGTGGTATTAGCGTTCCCTTTACCCTTCTGTGCATGCGCGAGATGTCTGTAGCGCCGCGAGAATCCCACCTCTGACGTCTATGTAGTGGGATCCTTGTATGTTATTGCTCATGCGCGGGACCGGCTGAAAGTCTTACCTCACTGTTTCTCAGCAGGTTTCCCTTTGTAACGCTGTCTTCCCCTGTCAATCCTGCTGCATGCAGCGCGGTTCCCATATTCCTACGCTATGTGGTGTGTGATTCCTACCCACATGAGTCTATATATAGCTTGTCAGTGTTTTACTGTCATATAGCCCGCAGTCACTGATTTACCAAGGGATACCGGGGATCGTCTGCACTATACAGATCTCGACTAACTGAATAAGAAACCATTGCATATTTTGTCATGCTGAAGATGAAAATAAAAAGATGCAACCTTCCTATGTGTTTTAATTTCATATTATACTTTATATATCTATTAATCATATTAGGAAGGAGCCAATCAAATCGATACTGCTCATTTAAGTTTATTCATTTAAAGTTGTTTTACATTCAATATCATCCCAATTGGAACTCTCAATTGCTTCTAAATACAGATATGGCATAATTAATGTTGATAACAATATAATAGAGAAGGGGCGGTCAGATTAACAATGTGATAACATAGTAAGGGCGGGAATATACATTGTCATCCTTATTATGCAAATGTATTAATTTTTTGATATTTATCTTTATCAGAAAATTTATGCTTATTTCATTTTTAAAAAAAGAAGAGCATGGGGAGAGCCGTGGCAAACATTTGTGTCTGTGTCCGTATGTCCAGGACAAATGGAGGGAGCCCTGGTAATCCATCCTGTGGAATCTGCAATATATATAAAAATAACATATTTAAAAACAAATATTTAAAAGGTACAGTAGTAGATGTTATTCAAATATATACTATCCTGTACTATTACTCTGTGGCTAGACGACACTTCAGATATGTGGCATAAAGTCATAGTCTAAATTTAACCCTTTAGGTGACATCGTATCTAGGAGGAAAATCCAACGTAGTTCACATTTTTGTAATAACAGGGTACGGTCTCCACCTCTTTGGAGGGGTGGGACCGAATCTATCAACCGCAATCTCAGTTGGCTGACAGAAAGATTATATTCTGAAAAATGTTTTGAAATGGGAAGTTCTTTATTTTGAGTTCGAATGGTACTCTTATGTTCGTTTATCCTTTCACGGACCTCTCTAGTGGTATGACCCACATAACCCTTCCCGCAAGGGCAGGTGAGTAGGTATACTACATATGACGATCGGCATGTAAATCTACCCCTGATTTTAAATTTTTTCCCTGTAAGGCGGACCCCAGTTACATTTCTGTAGCAAAAGTATAGGCAGACACCTGTAACATTTCTGTAGCAAGAGTATAGGCGGACCCCAGTAACATTTCCGTAGCAAGAGTATAGGCGAACTCCTCAAACCATTTAGTAGGAAAGGTATGAGCGAACCCCAGTAAGATTTCTGTAGCAAGAGTATAGGCGGACCCCAGTAACATTCCTGCAGCAAGGGTATAGGTGGACCTCAGTAACATTTCTGTAGCAAAAGTATAGGTGAACCCCTCAAACCATTTAGTAGAACTGCATAGGCGGACCCCAGTAACATTTCTGTTGAAAAAGTATAGGCAGACCCCTGTAACATTTCTGTAGCAAGAGTATAGGCGGACCCCAGTAACATTTCTTTAGCAAAAGTATAGGCGAACCCCGCAAACTATTCAGTAGTAACTGCATAGGCGGACCCCAGTAACATTTCTGCAGCAAAAGTATAGGCGGACCCCAGTAACATTTCTGTAGCAAGAGCATAGGTGGACCCCAGTAACATTTCTTTAGCAAAGGTAAAGGTGAACCCCTCAAACCATTCAGTAGAAACTGCATGGGCAGACTTCAGTAATATTTCTGAATCAAAAGTATAGGCAGATCCCAGTAACATTCCTGTAGCAAGAGTATAGCGGACCCCAGTACCAATTCTGTAGCAAAAGTATAGGCGAACCCCGCAAACTATTCAGTAGTAACTGCATAGGCAGACCCCAGTAACATTTCTGTAGCAAAAGTATAGGCGGACCACAGTAACATTTCCGTAGCAATAGTATGGGCGAACCCCTCAGACCATTTAGTAGAAAAAGTATAGGCAGACCCCAGTAACATTTCTGTAGCAAGAGTATAGGCAGACCCTAGTAAAATTTCTGTAGCAAAAGTATAGGTGGACCCCAGTAACACTTGTGTAGCAAAAGCATAGGTGAACCCCTCAAACCATTCAGTAGAAACTGCATAGGTGGACCCCAGTAACATTTCTGTAGCAAAAGTATAGGCAGACCCCAGTAACATTTCTGTAGCAAGATTATAAGCGGACCCCAGTAAGATTTCTGTAGCAAAAGTATAGGCAGACAGCAGTAACGTTTCCGTAGCAAAAGTATAGGTGAACCCCTCAAACCATTCAGAAGAAAGTGCATAGGCGGACCCCAGTAACATTTCTGTAGCAAATGTTTAGGCAGACCCAAGTAACATTTGAGGTTGAACCCTAAGGTAATAACCATTTGATACACACGTGAATCTGTATTCGTGATAGGTTGTGGTCAGTTTGGGTGGTTGTTATATGTTGGTGCCTGTAATATGATTTAATGCTTGACAAAGACCCCGAGAGGGTCGAAACGTAGCAGTGTATGGAGGAATAAAGTATTTTTTTTCACTTTATACGCCTGGAATGCTGCCATTGCATCGTTGCTTTGAAACACTGGAAACCCTCAAACCATTCAGTAGGAACTGCATAGACAGACCCTAGTAACATTTCTGTAGCAAGAGTATAGGGGACCCCAGTAACATTTCTGATGCAAAAGTATATGCGAATCCCTCAAACCATTCAGTAGTAACTGCATAGGCAGACCCTAGTAACATTTCTGCAGCAAGAGTATAGGCGGACCCCAGTAACATTTCTGTAGCAAAAGTATAGGCAGGCCCCAGTAACATTTCTGTAGCAAGAATATTGGCGGACCCCAGTAACATTTCTGCAGCAAAAGTATAGGCGAACCCCTCAAACCATTTAGTAGAAACTGCATGGGCGGGCCCCTAGTAACAGTTCTGTAGCAAGAGTATAGGCGAACCCCTCAAACTATTTGGTTGTAACTGCATAGGCGGACCCCAGTTACATTTCTGTAGCAAAAGTATAGGCAGACACCTGTAACATTTCTGTAGCAAGAGTATAGGCGGACCCCAGTAACATTTCCGTAGCAAGAGTATAGGCGAACTCCTCAAACCATTTAGTAGAAAAGGTATAGGCAGACCCCAGTAAGATTTCTGTAGCAAGAGTATAGGCGGAGCCCAGTAAGATTCCTGCAGCAAGAGTATAGGTGGACCTCAGTAACATTTCTGTAGCAAAAGTATAGGTGAACCCCTCAAACCATTTAGTAGAAACTGCATAGGCAGACCCCAGTAACATTTCTGTTGCAAAAGTACAGGCAGACCCCGGGAACATTTTTTGTAGTAAGAGTATACTCGAATCCCTAAAACTATTCAGGAGAAAAGCAATAGGCAGACCCCAGTAACATTTCTATAGCAAGAGTATAGGCGGACAGCAGTACCATTTTTTATAGCAAAATTATAGGCGGACCACAGTATCATTTCTGCAGTAAAAGTATAGGCGAACCCCTCAAACCATTCAGTAGAAACTGCATAGGCGGGCCCCAGTAACATTTCTGTAGCAAAAGGATAGGTAGAACCCCAGTAACATTTCTATAGCAAGAGTATAGGCAGACCCCAGTAACATTTTCCATAGGAAAATTATAGGCGAACCCCAGTAACATTTCTGCAGCAAAAGTATAGGCGAACCCATCAGACCATTTAGCAGAAACTGCATAGGCGAACCCCAGTAACATTTCTGCAGCAAAAGTATAGGCGAACCCTTCAAACCATTCATTAGAAACTGCATAGGCGGACCCCAGTAACATTTCTGTAGCAAAAGTTTAGGCAGATCTGAGTAACATTTCTGTAGCAAGAGTATAGGCGGACTTCAGTAACATTTCCGTAGCAAAAATATATGTGAACCCCTCAAACCATTCAGTAGAAACTGCATAGGCGGACCCCAGAAACATTTCTGTAGCAAAAGTATAGGCAGACCCCAGTAACATTTCTGTAGCTAAAGTATAGGCGGACCCCAGTAACATTTCCGCAGCAAACGTATAGGTGAACCCCTCAAATCATTCAGTAGAAACTGCATAGGCGAACCCCAGTAACATTTCTGTAGCAAAAGTATAGCAGACCCCAGTATCATTCCTGTAGCAAGAAAATAGGCGGACCCCAGTAACATTTCTGTAGCAAACGTATAGGCAGACTCCAGTAACATTTCTGTAGCAAGAGTATAGGCGAACCCCTCAATCTAATCAGTAGTACCTGCATAGGCAGACCCCAGTAACATTTCTGTAGCAAAAGTATAGGCTAACCCCTCAAACCATTCAGTAGAAACTGCATAGGCGGTCCCCAGTAACATTTCTGTAGCAAAAGTATAGGTGAACCCCTCAGACCATTCAGTAGAAACTGCATAGGCGAACCCCAGTAACATTTCTGTAGCAAAAGTTTAGGCAGATCCGAGTAACATTTCTATAGCAAGAGTATAGGCGGACCCCAGTAACATTTCTGTAGCAAAAGTATAGACAGACTCCAGTAACATTTCTGTAGCATGAGTATAGGTGGACCCCAGTAACATTTCTTATAGTATGAGTATAGGCGAACCCCTCAAACTATTCAGTAGAAAAGGTATAGGTGAACCCCTCAAACCATTCAGTAGAAACTGCATGGGCAGACTTCAGTAGCATTTCTGTAGCAAGAGTATAGGCGGACCCCAGTAACATTTTTTATAGCAAGAGTATAGCGGACCCCATTAACATTTCTGTAGCAAAAGTAAAGGCAGACCCCTGTAACATTTCTCTAGCAAGAGTATAGGCGGACCCCAGGAACATTTTTTGTAGTAAGAGTATAGACGAACCCCTCAAACTATCAGGAGAAAAGCTATAGGCAGACCCCCAGTAACATTTCTGTAGCAAGAGTATAGGCGAACCCCTCAATCTATTCAGTAGTACCTGCATAGGCAGACCCCAGTAACATTTCTGTAGCAAAAGTATAGGCTAACCCCTCAAACCATTCAGTAGAAACTGCATAGGCGGCCCCCAGTAACATTTCTGTAGCAAAAGTATAGGTGAACCCCTCAGACCATTCAGTAGAAACTGCATAGGCGAACCCCAGTAACATTTCTGTTGCAAAAGTTTAGGTAGATCCGAGTAAAATTTCTGTAGCAAGAGTATAGGTGGACCCCAGTAACATTTCCGTAGCAAAAATATATGTGAACCCCTCAAACCATTCAGTAGAAACTGCATAGGCAGACCGCAGTAACATTTCTGTAGGAAAAGGATAGGTAGAACCCCAGTAACATTTCTATAGCAAGAGTATAGGCGGACTCCAGTAACATTTTTTATAGCAAAATTATAGGCGGACACCAGTAACATTTCTGCAGCAAAAGTATAGGCGAACCCCTCAGACCATTCAGTAGAAACTGCATAGGCGAACCCCAGTAACATTTCTGGAGCAAAAGTATAGGCGAACCCCTCAAACCATTCATTAGAAACTCCATAGGCGGACCACAGTAACATTTCTGTAGCAAAAGTATAAGTGAACCCCTCAGACCATTCAGTAGAAACTGTATAGGCGAACCCCAGTAACATTTCTGTAGCAAAAGTTTAGGCAGATTCGAGTAACATTTCTGTAGCAAGAGTATAGGCGGACCCCAGTAACATTTCCATAGCAAAAATGTATGTGAACTCCTCAAACAATTAAGTAGAAACTGCATAGGCGGACCCCAGTAACATTTCCGCAGCAAAAGTATAGGTGAACCCCTCAAATCATTCAGTAGAAACTGCAAAGGCGAACCCCAGTAACATTTCTGTAGCAAAAGTATAGCAGACCCCAGTAACATTTCTGTAGCATGAGAATAGGCGGACCCCAGTAACATTTCTGTAGCAAAAGTATAGGCAGACCCCTGTAACATTTCTGTAGCAAGAGTATAGGCGGACCCCAGGAACATTTTTTGTAGTAAGAGTATAGATGAACACCTCAAACTATCAGGAGAAAAGCTATAGGAAGACCCCCAGTAACATTTCTGTAGCAAGAGTATAGGCGAACCCCTCAATCTATTCAGTAGTACCTGCATAGGCAGACCCCAGTAACATTTATGTAGCAAAAGTATAGGCTAACCCCTCAAATCATTCAGTAGAAACTGCAAAGGCGGCCCCCAGTAACATTTCTGTAGCAAAAGTATAGGTGAGCCCCTCAGACCATTCAGTAGAAACTGCATATGCGAACCCCAGTAACATTTCTGTAGCAAAAGTTTAGGCAGATCCGAGTAACATTTCTGTAGCAAGAGTATAGGCGGACCCCAGTAACATTTCTGTAGCAAAAGTATAGGCAGATTCCAGTAACATTTCTGTAGCATGAGTATAGGAGGACCCCAGTAACATTTCTTATAGTAAGAGTATAGGCGAACCTCTCAAACCATTCAGTAGAAACTGCATGGGCAGACTTCAGTAGCATTTCTGTAGCAAGAGTATAGGCGGACCCCAGTAACATTTTTTATAGCAAGAGTAAAGCGGACCCCAGTAACATTTCTGTAGCAAAAGTATAGGCAGACCCCTGTAACATTTCTGTAGCAAGAGTATAGGCGGACCCAAGGAACATTTTTTGTAGCAAGAGTATAGACGAACACCTCAAACTATAAGGAGAAAAGCTATAGGCAGACCACCAGTAACATTTCTGTAGCAAGAGTATAGGCGAACCCTTCAATCTATTCAGTAGTACCTGCATAGGCAGACCCCAGTAACATTTCTGTAGCAAGAGTATAGGCTAACCCCTCAAACCATTCAGTAGAAACTGCATAGGCGGCCCCCAGTAACATTTCTGTAGCAAAAGTATAGGTGAACCCCTCAGACCATTCAGTAGAAACTGCATATGCGAACCCCAGTAACATTTCTGTAGCAAAAGTTTAGGCAGATCCGAGTAACATTTCTGTAGCAAGAGTATAGGCGGACCCCAGTAACATTTCTGTAGCAAAAGTATAGGCAGACTCCAGTAACATTTTTGTAGCATGAGTAGAGGTGGACCCCAGTAACATTTCTTATAGTAAGAGTATAGGCGAACCCCTCAAACTATTCAGTAGAAAAGGTATAGGTGAACCCCTCAAACCATTCAGTAGAAACTGCATGGGCAGACTTCAGTAGCATTTCTGTAGCAAGAGTATAGGCGGACCCCAGTAACATTTTTTATAGCAAGAGTATAGCGGACCCCAGTAACATTTCTGTAGCAAAAGTATAGGTGAACCCCTCAGACCATTCCGTAGAAACTGCATAGGCGAACCCCAGTAACATTTCTGTAGCAAAAGTTTAGGCAGATCCGAGTAACATATCTGTAGCAAGATTATAGGCGGACCCCAGTAACATTTCCGTAGCAAAAATGTATGTGAACCCCTCAAACCATTCAGTAGAAACTGCATAGGCGGACCCCAGTAACATTTCTGTAGCAAAAGTATAGCCAGACCCCAGTAACATTTCTGTAGCAAAAGTATAGGCAGACCCCAGTACCATTTCCGTAGCAAAAATGTATGTGAACCCCTCAAACCATTCAGTAGAAACTGCATAGGCGGACCCCAGTAACATTTCCGCAGCAAAAGTATAGGTGAACCCATCACATGATTCAGTAGAAACTGCAAAGGCGGACCCCAGTAACATTTCTGCAGCAAAAGTATAGGCGAACCCCTCAGACCAATCAGGAGAAACTGCATAGGCGCACCCCAGTAACATTTCTGCAGCAAAAGTATAGGCGAACCCCTCAAACCATTCATTAGAAACTGCATAGGCGAACCCCAGTAACATTTCTGTAGCAAAAGTATAGGCGGACCCAAGTAACATTTCCGCAGCAAAAGTATAGGTGAACCCCTCAAATCATTCAGTAGAAACTGCAAAGGCGAACCCCAGTAACATTTCTGAAGCAAAAGTATAGCAAACCCCAGTAACATTTCTGTAGCATGACAATAGGTGGACCCCAGTAACATTTCTGTAACAAAAGCATAGGCAGACCCCAGTAACGTTTCCGAAGCAAAAGTATAGGTGAACCCCTCAAACCATTCAGTAGAAAGTGCATAGGCAGACCCCAGTAACATTTTTGTACCAAATGTTTAGGCAGACCGCATTAACTTTTCTGTAGCAAGAGTATAGGCGGTCACTAGTAACATTTCCGTAGCGAAAGTATAGGTGAACCCCTCAAACCATTTAGTATTAACTGCATAGGCGATCCCCAGTAACATTTCTGTAGCAAAAGTATAGGCGGACCCCGGTAACATTTTTGCAGCAAAAGTGTAGGCGAACCCCTCAAACCATTCAGTATAAACTGCATAGGCGGACCTCAGTAACATTTCTGCAGCAAAAGTATAAGCAGACCCCAGTAACATTTCTTATATTAAGAGTATGGGCGAACCTCTCAAACTATTTAGAAGAAAAGGTATAGGCAGACCGCAGTAACATTTCTGTAGAAGAGTATAGGCGAACCCCAGTAACATTTCTGTAGCAAGAGTATAGGCGAACCCCAGTAACAATTCCATAGCAAAAGGGTAGGTGAACCCCTCAAACCATTCAGTAGAAACTTCATAGACGGACTCCAATAACATTTCTGGACCAAATCTTTAGGCAGACCACAGTATAATTTCTGTAGCAAGAGTATAGGCGGACCGCAGTAACATTTCCGTAGCAAAAATATATGTGAACCCCTCAAACCATTCAGTAGAAAGTGCATAGGCGAACCCCAGTAACATTTCTGTAGCAAAAGTATAGGCAGACCCCAGTAACATTTCTGTGGCAAGAGTATAGGCAGACCCCAGTAACATTTCTGTAGCAAAAGTATAGGCAGACCCCTGTAACGTTTCCGTAGCAAAAGTATAGGTGAACCCCTCAAACCATTCATTAGAAACTGCATAGGCGGACACCAGTAACATTTCTGTAGCAAAAGTTTAGGCAGATCCGAGTAACATTCCTGTAGCAAGAGTATAGCGGACCCCAGTGACATTTCCGTTGCAAAAGTATATGTGAACCCCTCAAACCATTCAGTAGAAACTGCATAGGCGGACCACAGTAACATTTCTGAAGCAAAAGAATAGGCAGACCCCACTAACATATCTGTCGCAAGAGTATAGGCAAACCCCAGTAACATTTCTGTAGCAAAAGGAGAGGCGGAACCCAGTAACATTTCCGTAGCGAAAGTATAGGTTAACCCCTCAAACCATTCAGGAGAAACTGCATAGGCGGACCCCAGTAACATTTCTGTAGCCAAAGTATAGGCAGACCCCAGTAACATTTCTGTAGCAAGAGTATAGGCAAACCCCAGTAACATTTCTGTAGCAAAAGGATAGGCGGACCCCAGTAACATTTCTGTAGCAAAAGGATAGGCGGACCCCAGTAACATTTCTGTAGCAAGAGTATAGGCAAGCCCCAGTAACATTTCTGTAGCAAAAGGATAGGCGGACCCCAGTAACATTACTGTAGCGAAAGTATAGGTGAACCCCTCAAACCATTCAGGAGAAACTGTATAGGCGGACCCCAGTAACATTTCTGTTGCCAAAGTATAGGCAGACACCAGTAACATTTCTGTAGCATGAGTATAGGCGGACCCCAGTAACATTTCTGTAGCAAAAGTATAGGTAAACCCCTCAAACCATTCACGAGAAACTGCATAGGCGGACCCCAGTAACATTTCTGTAGCCAAAGTATAGGTGAACCCCTCAAACCATTCAGGAGAAACTGCATAGGCGGACCCCAGTAACATTTCTGTAGCCAAAGTATTAGCAGACCGCAGTAACGTTTCTGTAGCAAGAGTATAGGCAAGCCCCAGTAACATTTCTGTAGCAAAAGGATAGGCGGACCCCAGTAACATTACCGTAGCGAAAGTATAGGTGAACCCCTCAAACCATTCAGGAGAAACTGCATAGGCGGACCCCAGTAACATTTCTGTTGCCAAAGTATAGGCAGACACCAGTAACATTTCTGTAGCATGAGTAAAGGCGGACCCCAGTAACATTTCTGTAGCAAAAGTATAGGTGAACCCCTCAAACCATTCAGTAGAAACTGCATAGGCGATCCCCAGCAACATTTCTGTAGCAAAAGTATAGGCAGAACCCCAGTAACATTTCTATAGCAAGAGTTTAGGCGGACCCCATCAAAATTTTTTATAGCGAAATTATTGGCGGACCCCAGTAACATTTCTGCAGCAAAAGTATAGGCGAACCCCTCAAACCATTCATTAGAAACTGCATAGGCGGACCCCAGTAACATTTCTGTAGCAAAAGTTTAGGCAGATCCGAGTAACATTCCTGTAGCAAGAGTATAGCGGACCCCAGTGACATTTCCGTTGCAAAAGTATATGTGAACCACTCAAACCATTCAGTAGAAACTGCATAGGCGGACCCCAGTAACATTTCTGTAGCAAAAGAATAGGCAGACCCCACTAACATATCTGTAGCAAGAGTATAGGCAAACCCCAGTAACATTTCTGTAGCAAAAGGAGAGGCGGAACCCAGTAACATTTCCGTAGCGAAAGTATAGGTGAACCCCTCAAACCATTCAGGAGAAACTGCATAGGCGGACCCCAGTAACATTTCTGTAGCCAAAGTATAGGCAGACCCCAGTAACATTTCTGTAGCAAGAGTATAGGCAAACCCCAGTAACATTTCTGTAGCAAAAGGATAGGCGGACCCCAATAACATTACCGTAGCAAAAGTATAGGTGAACCCCTCAAACCATTCAGGAGAAACTGCATAGGCGGACCCCAGTAACATTTCTGTTGCCAAAGTATAGGCAGACACCAGTAATATGTCTGTAGCAAAACTATAGGTGAACCCCTCAAACCATTCAGTAGAAACTGCATAGGCGGACCACAGTAACATTTCTGTAGCAAAAGTATAGGCAGAACCCCAGTAACATTTCTATAGCAAGGGTATATGCGGACCCCAGCAAAATTTTTTATAGCAAAATTATAGGCGGACCCCAGTAACATTTCTGCAGCAAAAGTATAGGCGAACCCCTCAAACCATTCATTAGAAACTGCATAGGCGGACACCAGTAACATTTCTGTAGCAAAAGATTAGGCAGATCCGAGTAACATTTCTGTAGCAAGAGTATAGGCGAACCGCAGTAATAATTCCATAGCAAAAGTATATGTGAACCCCTCAAACCATTCAGTAGAAACTGCATAGGTAGACCACAGTAACATTTCTGTAGCAAAAGTATAGGCAGAACCCCAGTAACATTTCTATAGCAAGAGTATAGGTGGACCCCAGTAACATTTCCGTAGCAAAAGTATATGTGAACCCCTCAAACCATTCAGTAGAAACTGCATAGGTAGACCACAGTAACATTTCTGTAGCAAAAGTATAGGCAGAACCCCAGTAACATTTCTATAGCAAGAGTATAGGTGGACCCCATTAACATTTCCGTAGCGAAAGTATAGGTTAACCCCTCAAACCATTCAGTAGAAACTGCATAGGCGGACCCCAGTAACATTTCTGTAGCAAAAGTATAGGCAGACCCCAGTAACATTTCCGTAGCAAAAGTATAGGTGAACCCCTCAAATCATTCAGTAGAAACTGCATAGACGGACCCCAATAACATTTCTGGACCAAATGTTTAGGCAGAGCGCAGTATAATTTCTGTAGCAAGAGTATAGGCAGAACCCCAGTAACATTTCTGTAGCAAAAGTTTAGGCAGATCCCAGTAACATTTCTGTAGCAAGAGTATAGGCGGACCGCAGTAACATTTCCGTAGCGAAAGTATAGGTTAACCCCTCAAACCATTCAGTAGAAACTGCATAGGCGGACCCCAGTAACATTTCTGTAGCAAAAGTATAGGCAGACCCCACTAACATTTCCGTAGCAAAAGTATAGGTGAACCCCTCAAATCATTCAGTAGAAACTGCATAGACGGACCCCAATAACATTTCTGGACCAAATGTTTCGGCAGACCGCAGTATAAATTCTGTAGCAAGAGTATAGGCAGAACCCCAGTAACATTTCTGCAGCAAAAGTATAGGCGACCCCCTCAGACCATTCAGTAGAAACTGTATAGGCGAACCCCAGTAACATTTGTGTAGCAAAAGTATAGGCAGACCCCAGTAACATTTTTTATAGTAAGAGTAAAGGCGAATCCCTCAAACTATTCAGTAGAAAAGGTATAGGCGGACCCCAGTAATATTTTTGTAGCAAAATATAGGCTGACCCCAGTAACAATTCCGTAGCAAGAGTATGGGCAAACCTCTCAAACTATTTAGAAGAAAAGGAATAGGCAGACCACAGTAACATTTCTGTAGGAAAAATATAGGCAGAACCCCAGTAACATTTCTATAGCAATAGTATAGACGGACCCCAGTAAAATCTTTTATAGCAAAATTATAGGCGGACCCCAGTAAAATTTCTGCAGCAAAAGTATAGGCGAACCCCTCAAACCATTCATTAGAAACTGCATAGGCGGACCCCAGTAACATTTCTATAGCAAAAGTATAGGTGAACCCCTCAGACCATTCGGTAGAAACTGCATAGGCGAACTCCAGTAACATTTCTGTAGCAAACGTTTAGGCAGATCCGAGTAACATTTCTGTAGCAAGAGTATAGGCGGACCCCAGTAACATTCCTGTAGGAAAAGTATATGTGAACCCCTCAAACCATTCATTAGAAACTGCATAGGCGGACCCCAGTAACATTTCTATAGCAAAAGTACAGGCAGACCCCAGTAACATATCTGTAGCAAGAGTATAGGCAAACCCCAGTAACATTTGTGTAGGAAAAGGATAGGCGGACCCCAGTAACATTTCCGTAGCGAAAGTATAGGTTAACCCCTCAAACCATTGAGGAGAAACTGCATAGGCGGACCCCAGTAACATTTCTGTAGCCAAAGTATAGGCAGACCCCAGTAACATTTCTGTAGCATGAGTATAGGCGGACCCCAGTAACATTTCCGTAGCAAAAGTATAGGTGAACCCCTCAAATCATTCAGTAGAAACTGCATAGACGGACCCCAATAACATTTCTGGACCAAATGTTTAGGCAGACCGCAGTATAATTTCTGTAGCAAGAGTATAGGCAGAACCCCAGTAACATTTCTGCAGCAAAAGTATAGGCGAACCCCTCAGACCATTCAGTAGAAACTGTATAGGCGAACCCCAGTAACATTTCTGTAGAAAAAGTTTGGGCAGATCCCAGTGACATTTCTGTAGCAAGAGTATAGGCGGACCGCAGTAACATTTCCGTAGCAAAAGTATATTTGAACCCCTCAAACCATTCAGTAGAAAGTGCATAGGCGAACCCCAGTAACATTTCTGTAGCGAAAGTAAAGGCAGACCCCAGTAACATTTCTGTAGCAAGAGTATAGGCGGACCCCAGTAACATTTTGTATAGCAAAAGTATAGGCGGAACCCAGTAACATTTCTGCAGCAAAAGTATAGGCGAACCCCTCAAACCATTCAGTAGAAACTGCATAGGTGGACTCCAGTTACATTTCTGTAGCAAAAGTATAGGCAGACCCCAGTAACATTTCTGTACCAAATGTTTAGGCAGACCGCATTAACTTTTCTGTAGCAAGAGTATAGGCGGACACTAATAACATTTCCGTAGCAAAAGTATAGGTGAACCCCTCAAACCATTCAGTATTAACTGCATAGGCGATCCCCAGTAACATTTCTGTAGCAAAAGTATAGGCAGACCCCAGTAACATTTCTGTAGCAAGAGTATAGGCGGACCCCAGTAACATATTTGCAGCAAAAGTGTAGGCGAACCGCTCAAACCATTCAGTAGAAACTGCATGGGCGGACCCCAGTAACATTTTTTATAGTAAGAGTATAGGCGAACCCCTCAAACTATTCAGTGGAAAACGTATAGGCAGACCCCAGTAATATTTCTGTAGCAAAAAGTAGGCAGATCCTAATAACAATTCCGTAGCAAGAGAATGGGCGAACCTCTCAAACTATTTAGAGGAAAAGTTATAGGCAGACCCCAGTAACATTTCTGTAGAAGAGTATAGGCGAACCCCAGTAACATTTCTGTAGCAAGAGTATAGGCGAACCCCAGTAACAATTGCATAGGAAAAGTTTAGGTGAACCCCTCAAACCATTTAGTAGAAACTGCATAGGCACACCACAGTAAAATTTCTGTACGAAAAGTATAGGCAGAACCCAAGTAACATTTCTATAGCAAGAGTATAGGCAAATCCCCTCAAACCATTCAGTAGAAACTGCATAGGCGGACCCCAGTAACATATCTGTAGCAAAATGTATAGGTGAACCCCTCAGACCATTCAGTAGAAACTGCATAGGTGAACCCCAGTTACATTTCTGTAGCATAAGTATAGGCAGACCCAGTAACATTTCCGTAGCAAAAGAATAGGTGAACCCCTCAAACCATTCAGTAGAAACTGCATAGGCGGACCCCAGTAACATTTCTGTAGCAAAAGTATAGGCAGACCCTAGTAACATATCTGTAGCAAGAGTATAGGCAAACCCCAGTAACATTTCTGTAGCAAAAGGAGAGGCGGACCCCAGTACCATTTCCGTAGCGAAAGTATAGGTTAACCCCTCAAACCATTCAGGAGAAACTGCATAGGCAGACCCCAGTAACATTTCTGTAGCAAAAGAAAAGGCAGACCCCAGTAACATATCTGTAGCAAGAGTAAAGGCAAACCCCAGTAACATTTCTGTAGCAAAAGGATAGGCGGACCTCAGTAACATTTCCGTAGCGAAAGTATAGGTTAACCCCTCAAACCATTCAGTAGAAACTGCATAGGCGGACCCCAGTAACATTTCTGTAGCAAAAGTATAGGCAGACCCCAGTAACATTTCCGTAGCAAAAGTATAGGTGAACCCCTCAAATCATTCAGTAGAAACTGCATAGTCGGACCCCAATAACATTTCTGGACCAAATGTTTAGGCAGAGCGCAGTATAATTTCTGTAGCAAGAGTATAGGCAGAACCCCAGTAACATTTCTGTAGCAAAAGTTTAGGCAGATCCCAGTAACATTTCTGTAGCAAGAGTATAGGCGGACCGCAGTAACATTTCCATAGCGAAAGTATAGGTTAACCCCTCAAACCATTCAGTAGAAACTGCATAGGCGGACCCCAGTAACATTTCTGTAGCAAAAGTATAGGCAGACCCCACTAACATTTCCGTAGCAAAAGTATAGGTGAACCCCTCAAATCATTCAGTAGAAACTGCATAGACGGACCCCAATAACATTTCTGGACCAAATGTTTCGGCAGACCGCAGTATAAATTCTGTAGCAAGAGTATAGGCAGAACCCCAGTAACATTTCTGCAGCAAAAGTATAGGCGACCCCCTCAGACCATTCAGTGGAAACTTTATAGGCGAACCCCAGTAACATTTGTGTAGCAAAAGTATAGGCAGACCCCAGTAACATTTTTTATAGGAAGAGTAAAGGCGAATCCCTCAAACTATTCAGTAGAAAAGGTATAGGCGGACCCCAGTAATATTTTTGTAGCAAAATATAGGCTGACCCCAGTAACAATTCCGTAGCAAGAGTATGGGCAAACCTCTCAAACTATTTAGAAGAAAAGGAATAGGCAGACCACAGTAACATTTCTGTAGGAAAAATATAGGCAGAACCCCAGTAACATTTCTATAGCAATAGTATAGACGGACCCCAGTAAAATCTTTAATAGCAAAATTATAGGCGGACCCCAGTAAAATTTCTGCAGCAAAAGTATAGGCGAACCCCTCAAACCATTCATTAGAAACTGCATAGGCGGACCCCAGTAACATTTCTATAGCAAAAGTATAGGTGAACCCCTCAGACCATTCGGTAGAAACTGCATAGGCGAACTCCAGTAACATTTCTGTAGCAAACGTTTAGGCAGATCCGAGTAACATTTCTGTAGCAAGAGTATAGGCGGACCCCAGTAACATTCCTGTAGGAAAAGTATATGTGAACCCCTCAAACCATTCATTAGAAACTGCATAGGCGGACCCCAGTAACATTTCTATAGCAAAAGTACAGGCAGACCCCAGTAACATATCTGTAGCAAGAGTATAGGCAGAACCCCAGTAACATTTCTGCAGCAAAAGTATAGGCGAACCCCTCAGACCATTCAGTAGAAACTGTATAGGCGAACCCCAGTAACATTTCTGTAGAAAAAGTTTGGGCAGATCCCAGTGACATTTCTGTAGCAAGAGTATAGGCGGACCGCAGTAACATTTCCGTAGCAAAAGTATATTTGAACCCCTCAAACCATTCAGTAGAAAGTGCATAGGCGAACCCCAGTAACATTTCTGTAGCGAAAGTAAAGGCAGACCCCAGTAACATTTCTGTAGCAAGAGTATAGGCGGACCCCAGTAACATTTTGTATAGCAAAAGTATAGGCGGAACCCAGTAACATTTCTGCAGCAAAAGTATAGGCGAACCCCTCAAACCATTCAGTAGAAACTGCATAGGTGGACTCCAGTTACATTTCTGTAGCAAAAGTATAGGCAGACCCCAGTAACATTTCTGTACCAAATGTTTAGGCAGACCGCATTAACTTTTCTGTAGCAAGAGTATAGGCGGACACTAATAACATTTCCGTAGCAAAAGTATAGGTGAACCCCTCAAACCATTCAGTATTAACTGCATAGGCGATCCCCAGTAACATTTCTGTAGCAAAAGTATAGGCAGACCCCAGTAACATTTCTGTAGCAAGAGTATAGGCGGACCCCAGTAACATATTTGCAGCAAAAGTGTAGGCGAACCGCTCAAACCATTCAGTAGAAACTGCATGGGCGGACCCCAGTAACATTTTTTATAGTAAGAGTATAGGCGAACCCCTCAAACTATTCAGTGGAAAACGTATAGGCAGACCCCAGTAATATTTCTGTAGCAAAAAATAGGCAGATCCTAATAACAATTCCGTAGCAAGAGAATGGGCGAACCTCTCAAACTATTTAGAGGAAAAGTTATAGGCAGACCCCAGTAACATTTCTGTAGAAGAGTATAGGCGAACCCCAGTAACATTTCTGTAGCAAGAGTATAGGCGAACCCCAGTAACAATTGCATAGGAAAAGTTTAGGTGAACCCCTCAAACCATTTAGTAGAAACTGCATAGGCACACCACAGTAAAATTTCTGTACGAAAAGTATAGGCAGAACCCAAGTAACATTTCTATAGCAAGAGTATAGGCAAATCCCCTCAAACCATTCAGTAGAAACTGCATAGGCGGACCCCAGTAACATATCTGTAGCAAAATGTATAGGTGAACCCCTCAGACCATTCAGTAGAAACTGCATAGGTGAACCCCAGTTACATTTCTGTAGCATAAGTATAGGCAGACCCAGTAACATTTCCGTAGCAAAAGAATAGGTGAACCCCTCAAACCATTCAGTAGAAACTGCATAGGCGGACCCCAGTAACATTTCTGTAGCAAACGTATAGGCAGACCCTAGTAACATATCTGTACCAAGAGTATAGGCAAACCCCAGTAACATTTCTGTAGCAAAAGGAGAGGCGGACCCCAGTACCATTTCCGTAGCGAAAGTATAGGTTAACCCCTCAAACCATTCAGGAGAAACTGCATAGGCAGACCCCAGTAACATTTCTGTAGCAAAAGAAAAGGCAGACCCCAGTAACATATCTGTAGCAAGAGTAAAGGCAAACCCCAGTAACATTTCTGTAGCAAAAGGATAGGCGGACCTCAGTAACATTTCCGCAGCGAAAGTATAGGTTAACCCCTCAAACCATTCAGTAGAAACTGCATAGGCGGACCCCAGTAACATTTCTGTAGCAAAAGTATAGGCAGACCCCAGTAACATTTCCGTAGCAAAAGTATAGGTGAACCCCTCAAATCATTCAGTAGAAACTGCATAGACGGACCCCAATAACATTTCTGGACCAAATGTTTAGGCAGAGCGCAGTATAATTTCTGTAGCAAGAGTATAGGCAGAACCCCAGTAACATTTCTGTAGCAAAAGTTTAGGCAGATCCCAGTAACATTTCTGTAGCAAGAGTATAGGCGGACCGCAGTAACATTTCCGTAGCAAAAGTATATGTGAACCCCTCAAACCATTCAGTAGAAACTGCATAGGCGAACCCCAGCAACATTTCTGTAGCAAGAGTATAGGCAAACCCCAGTAACATTTCTATAGCAAGAGTATAGGCGGACCCTAGCAAAATTTTTTATAGCAAAATTATAGGCGGACCCCAGTAACATTTCTGTAGCAAAAGTATAGGCGAACCCCTCAAACCATTCAGTAGAAACTGCATAGGCGGACGCCAGTAACATTTCTGTAGCAAAAGTATAGGTGAACCCCTCAGACCATTCAGTAGAAACTGCATAGGCGAACCCCAGTAACATTTCTGTAGCAAAAGTTTAGGCAGAACCGAGTAACATTTCTGTAGGAAAACTATATGTGAACCCCTCAAACCATTCAGTAGAAACTGCATAGGCAGACCCCAGTAACATTTCTGTAGCAAAAGTATAGGCGGACCCCAGTAACATTTCTGTAGCAAGAGTATAGGCAAACCCCAGTAACATTTCTGTAGCAAAAGGATAGGCGGACCCCAGTAACATTTCTGTAGCAAAAGTATAGGCGGACCCCAGTAAAATTTTGTATAGCAAAAGTATAGGCGGACCCCGGGGGCGTGGCCTAACCACCATACTGAGAAGCCGCACTGAGAGAGAGCCCGCTGGAGAACACCCTAAAAACTAAGTTTGGGGACATCCTCTCCACTCATCTAAGGCTCCTCAAGCTTTAAGAAGTCCTCCCGGAGACATCGGGAGCGTCGAGACCGGAGCGGGGACTCCGCAGAAGCCGCTTTGAGCTACGGCAGCTGAGGCCTAGCTGACAGGCCGGAGCCGGGGGCTAGATTTCCGGCCGCAAGAGACCGCGGCCTGCACGCCGGCGAGCGAAAGCAACCGGAGCATTCTGTAAAGGCAAAGGAAGCTCCCTTGCCCTGCCACATACACCGGTGGAGCCGGAGCTGACACAGCATAGGCATAAGGAGCTCCGTGACGGCGGCGGGCGCGGGAACCATAACGGTAAGCCGGCACCTGCAAACCACACATAAGGCTGTCACACATAAGCCTTAAAGAGACAGGAGCCCCCGCTTACCTCTCCGTTCCCAGCAAAGGAGGCCAGTGCCTTCCACAGGAGGAGACAGTGCTCACCCATAAGCACAGCAGGATTCCAGCCCAGAACTGAGGCAGACATCCAGCCGACAGTCACAACTAGAGGGCACTCTGTACCACACATAGAGTGCTTCTCATAGACAGTACTGACCTGCACAGACTCTCTTCCTGCAGAGGTGGCCCACGTCCCCCACCTCCCAAAACCACCTACCTCCTTATCTCCCCATCTCTATTAAAGAAACAGGAGAGTGCCCCAAATACTCTTCCCCCTATAAAAAAAAAAAAAAAAAAAAAAAAAAAAAAAAAAGGGGAAAGCAGTAGAATGACCATGTTCTAAAAAAAAATTCATATTAAACCGTGCCCTACGCAAGAGTCTTAGCCTTAGCTATCTCCAAAATGGTAAAGACAAAAGATAAAGCAGTCTCTACGCCCGGACAGCAGATAAATTCCAAGAATCAACCCGACTTACAGCGCTTTTTAAAGAAACGTAGCGCTCAATCTCCAGCAGGCCCTTCCAAGAAAAACCCACCGCTGGTTACAGAAGACGATAATATGTCGGCTTCTGATATTGACAGCGACAATGATACAGAATGTAGCAGTGCACATAGATCGAGTATAACCAAGAACTTTCTCAAAAAAGCGCTAGCGCAGGCGCTACATCCTATACTGAAAGAACTGACAGAAATAAAAACAGAAATCCACCAAATAGGTAACAGAGTTGAAGATCTGGAGAGTACATACACTGATCTCATCGCGCAAACAAACGATTTGACCGACCATGTAGATACACAAAGAGACCAGATTGACAGAGCCTTAGTCTTAATTGAGGATCAAGAAAATAGAAGCCGTAGACGAAACATTAGACTTAAGGGTATTCCGGAGTCTATTTCAACTGATGCCTTGAGAAGTGCTGCCGCAACCATATTCACTGACCTCTTAGGCGAAGAACGAGCCAGCCAGATCATCATTGAGAGAATTCACAGAGCCCTAAGACCCAAACCAAAAACCGGAGATCCTCCGAGAGACATAATTTGCGGCCTACTCTCTTTCAATGATACCCATGCAATATTAACAGCATCTAGAGACAGAAGCCAATTAAAGTATCAGGACGTTGTCTTCCAAATATACCAAGATCTGGCTCCTTCTACCCTCGCAAAGAGAAGGCAACTTAAACCCCTCCTTGAGGCACTTAGAGCAAAGAACTTACAGTACGCATGGCTCTTTCCTTTCGGCCTGGCGATTCAGAAAGACGGTAAACGGATCACCATACACACTCCGGCTGATCTGGAGAAAGCTTGGAGTGTGTTGGGGATCTCGCCAATCCAGATCACTTCATGGATGCCTCTGGGGGGGAGGGATGGGGACCGGAGACTAGAGAAGCAGACCCCTTGGAAGACCGTCTCACGCTCCAAATCCCCCAAAAATAGGAGATCCAGAGCCAGGCTCGACTTCCAGCAGGCACAGAGTACTGAGACCCCCATACTGCAAGATGGTTGAGAAACCGAATGGTGTCAGAGCTGAAGCAGACGATGCAGCTCACCTGACTGACATAGACCTGTCGTCCTTTGGAACTATCATATCCAGAATGTGTATGACTTAAACTAACTTCAACTTATCTGGCTCCCCGGTCCCCTGTGTTTTTTCTTTTCCCTTCCTTCTTTTCAACCCTCTCATACGCAGTAGAGGACCCGTTCGAGACACGCTTGCAGCGAACCCGAATTCGCCTTGGAGGGAAAGACAAAGCTAGAACAAGAGACTTGATCTACCTCTGATAAGTACCGCCATGCACCACCACCTGTTTAATTACACTTAATCTTTGTGGCGCCCTTTCGGAGACTAGTCACCACAAGGCTATGATATGACATAAAGGTGAAGGTGTTGTCTGGTCTCGGAAATGTGACACTCTCCGATTGGCCCGTTTCTTATTTCTGAGACGGGCTCGACCCAGCGGACGTTAGAACCTGTCTTCTGCCTTTTTACTTCTTTTCGCCTCCTGGCGATGATGCGAGCCGAGGCCCATCCGGTGACCCTTCCGAAGAGTTGACTTACTGTTTTCATATATGCATTGTTGGGTTGTGTCTGGCCTCCTCCCCGCTCCTCCCTCCACACGTCGTGTGTCTGGGGGGGCCGGGTGGCGGTCACGCGCATACCTACAGTGTCAGTTGGTATTTTGGAGTTAATTGATACTTGACACAATGTTTTACGCACAGACATAATTACGCTCGCTTGTTATATTTGAGATGGGCCCGGCCCAGATGGCGCTGGAGCCTTTCTTCTTCTTTTTTTTGCTCCTTTTCGCCTCCTGGCGACTCTGCCAGTCGAGGCCCCTTCGGCGACCCTTCGGAAGATCTACATTATTGGTTCAATGTATGCATTGGTGGGCTGCGCCTGGCCTCCTTCCCGCCCCTCCTCCCACGCGGCATGTATTTGGGGGGGCCGGGTGGTGGTCACGCGCACACCTGCAATGTTAGTTTGTATTCTGGAGATACTTGATACTTGACATGATGTTTTATGCACAGACATAATCACGCTCGCCTGTTATATTTGAGATGGGCCCGGCCCAGTTGGCGCTGGAGCCTTTCTTCTTCTTTTTTTTGCTCCTTTTCGCCTCCTGGCGATACTGTGAGTCGAGGCCCCTTCGGCGAGCCTTCGGAAGATTTACCTTATTGGTTCAATGTACGCATTGGTGGTTGCGCCTGGCCTCCTTCCCGCCCCTCCTCCCCCGCGGCGTGTGTCGGGGGGGCCGGGTGGTGGTCACGCGCACACCTGCAATGTTAGTTTGTATTTGGAGATACTTGATACTTGACATGATGTTTTTATGCACAGACATAACTATGCAAGAATTTAGCATGCTAAGAAAATTTCATGTTGTTTATTAGCACTTTTATGCATTAAGTAGGGCACGTTCCACCTACAACACTTAATACACTTAGTTTTACGATCCTTTTCCTCATTTTGAGAAGGATTGTTTTTCTATCTTACTCCCGGACTCCACTGGGAACACTCTCATAGAATTCCTTGTTTTTTTTTGTTTTTTTTTTTTCAATTCAATCAATTTTCTTTTTCTCTCTCTCTCCCTTCCCCTGTCTCTCTTTCCCCTCTCTTTCCTCCCTCAGACTCCTTCTTTCCCCCCTCCCCTTCTATTACCCAACTCGAAGACCACACCTAACCCAGCCAAAATAATACGTTTGGCTGTTTTGGTACTTGCAGCATAAACGTATTCACCCGCACCTCAACCCATAATGGCGGAAGAATACAAAATCACAACCCTAAACGTAAAAGGTATGAACTCACCTCAAAAGAGAAGTAGAATAAGGTGGCTCCTTAAAAAATTAAAATCCTCAATAGTCTTCTTACAGGAGACTCACATCAAAGGTGAAAACACCCCAAAACTTTCTAAAAAAGAATTTGATAAATGGCACTTTAACAATCACCCCTCAAGCGCGTCCAAAGGAGTTGCTATAGCACTTCACTCCTCGGTTCCGTTCATCCTTGAGAAAAAATTATCAGACACAGAAGGGAGAATGCTCTTCCTAAAGGGTAAAATTCACTCCGAAACATATACTCTGGTGAATCTCTATACTCCTAATCAAAATCAGATTGCATGGCTGCTGGAAGCTTTAAACAAACTCAAATTATTTGCAGAGGGCAAGATAATAATAGGAGCTGACCTTAACCTCACCATAAACCCCCTTCTAGATTCATCCTCAGGGAAATCCCAGATATCTCAGAAAGCGCGGAAAAAATTAATTAGCTCACTCCAAAACCTTCAAGTCATTGATGTTTGGAGAACCCTTAACCCGACAGTTAAAGACTACTCATTCTATTCCCAAGTACATAAATCGCATCAAAGAATTGATTATATCTTTATCTCCTCAGCCTCAATGCACCAAATAAAAAACCCGAATATAGGAAACATAACAATCTCTGATCACGCACCTGTAACAGTCTCTCTTACCAAACCGAGCTCAGTGAGCAAAAACTGGTCATGGAGACTAAACGAATCTCTGCTGGAAAACCAGGAAATAGCGGAAAAAATAGCTAAAAATTTGGACCTTTTCTTTAAAGAGAACGTTCAAACTCAAGACAAACAACCGCTGGTCTGGGAGACTCACAAAGCGGTGATCAGAGGTATATTCATAGCCCTAGGAGCAACTCAGAAAAAACGTAATCAAAAGGAGATTGACGACATACTTTCACAGATTTCTATACTAGAACGGATAGCAAAACAAAAAAAAGCACAAGAAGCCCAACCTAAATTAACAGCGCTTAGAGAAAAACTCAAAGATATTTTAAATAATAAATTCGCTAAATCCCTACTATACTTTAAACACCAGTTGTATGCACACGGCAATAAGGGAGGTAGACTCATGACCTCATACATCAAAAAAGCGAGGAGTAAAACATATATCCCCACAATTGCTGACGGAGCGGGAAAATTACATCACAGTTCCATAAAAATAGCTCAAGCTTTTCGAGAGTTCTACACAGACCTATATAATTTGAACAAACTAGACAACACTGAACTAGAAGATAAAAAGAAAAAAATTGAGGACCTACTTGCCCCATTAGCTCTCCCAAAACTGAACGAGGAAGAGGCCTGCGACTTAACAAAACCAGTAACTTTAGAGGAACTCACATCTGTCTTAAACAGCTTCGCACAACATAAAAGCCCTGGGCCAGACGGCCTCCCACTGGCCTATTATAAAAAATATCAGGGAATTATCTTACCTCAATTGGTTTCCTCCTTCAACGCCCTGCTAGAGGGAGCACAACTACCAAAACAAGCCCAAGAAGCTTACGTTACCCTTATACATAAGGAGGGGAAGGACCCCCATTTGTGCAGTAGCTACCGACCCATTTCGCTTCTAAATTTAGACGTCAAAATATGGGCCAAACTAATTTCCAGAAGAATTAATAAAATAATACCGAGGCTAATTAACGAAGAACAATCTGGGTTTGTGGCTGGTCGAGAGGGGAAAGACAACTCTGCGCGCCTTCTTCACATTATGAGATACGCCAAGAATAAAAAACTACCCCTAGCCCTGCTAGGTATTGATGCTGAAAAAGCATTTGATAGAGTAAATTGGACCTTTATGCGAGCTGTATTAGATAAATTTAATTTCCCTCCCTCCCTCACACGAGCTATTTTCTCACTATATTCGAACCCGCACGCAAAAATAAAAGTCAATGACATATTCTCCCTACCCTTTTCAATCTCAAATGGAACAAGGCAAGGCTGCCCCCTATCCCCTACTCTTTTCATCCTCTCAATAGAAATTCTGCTGCAGATGGTTAGACAAAGCAAAGATATACAAGGCCTAAAATTAGACCAACATCAAATAAAAACTCTAGCTTTCGCAGACGACATATTATTCATTCTAACAAATCCCGAAAAGAGCCTGAACAAAATCAATGAATTATTGCAATTGTATGGTACAGTCTCAAACTTCAAAATAAATGCCGCCAAATCTACTGTATTAAACATCACACTCCCTGTAACAGCCGTAAAAACACTACAGGCATCCTCACCCTTCAGCTGGGCCAAAACTTACATCGACTATTTAGGGATACGGATTACAAAAAACTTAGAGAATCTGTATAATAAAAATTTCGCTCCTCTTCTAGAAGAAGTGATGATGTTACTTAAAACATACAACTTACCATTCTTAACCTGGTTTGGCAGGAAAAACCTGATCCAAACATATATTGTACCAAAAATTCTATATAAACTCCAAATGATTCCAATTCGCCTACCAAACTCATTCTTCAAATGCATTAAGTCAAACTTCTCTAAATTCCTCTGGAATAATAAGCGTCCTCGCCTTTCACATAAATTGCTAACACAGAAAAGGGAGAGAGGAGGAATAAACCTACCAGATATTGAAAAATATTATAAAGCCATTCAGCTAAACAGATGGCTTGAACTAGTGAATCCATCTAAAAACCAAGTCGTAAGCTCTCTGGCACATGCCTCATATGGAACAACCTTCTCAAAGGACTTATGGTGCCCCTCAGGCAAAATTTACAAAAAAGCTACAAATGACCCACTTATAAGCGGTGCCTGCGAGATTTGGGACCTTCTACAAGAAGAATTAGCTCCTTTCCCCTCTCCTATAACACCCTTAACCCTTGTTCCAGGGATTTTAAACATAAAGCTGGATAAACATACAGAAAAACTTTGGACCCTTCTAAACAAACTTACAATAAACGACTTGTGGTTTCATCGGGCATCCAGAGATACACAACTCACTGAAAAACTACTAGCTCTGGTCCCGCATCCCCCTCTCGACCATCTACAGACCTTGCATTTATCAAAAACCCTTGATAGGTTCAATAGAACATTTTCATCCTCCCGCCCGCTGACGGATTTTGAAAGAGTGGCCACAGCCAGACAGACACACAACAGGAAACTCTCAACTCTCAAAAAGAAATTCATCGATCGGCAGGATATTTCCAGACCCACATTTATTAGATCCTGGGAAGCAGAACTTAAGATTAATTTGTCAGATAAAGAGGTTAAAACTATCTTAGAAAACGCTCATGGACACTCCAGGTGCATCAGATTGCAAGAAAATCATTATAAGTTACTAACACGCTGGTACAAATCTCCAGAATGGCTTTTTGCCTACAAACTCGCGAACTCCAATACATGCTGGCGGTGCAGTGAACACATCGGCTCTCTGGTGCACATCTGGTGGTCCTGCCCGCGAATAAAACCCTTCTGGGATCAAGTTGAGACAAAGATACGAGACATAACTAGCAGCGACTTTAGCCTCCTCCCGGAGCATGTCTTTCTTGCTAAACCGTCTGCAAACTTCAAGCCCTCCAAAATAAACTTGATCACGCACCTTTTAGCAGCAGCAAAAACTCTTATTCCCTTAAACTGGCTTCAACCCCAAGCTCCCACCTTCTCGCAGTGGCTGTCAAAAGTCAACGAAATCCGTAGATTTGAGGAATTGTCGAGCTGGGCAAACAGAACGCATACACAATTTAGGGAAACTTGGAGTTCTTGGACTAATTCTTAGACTTAGCTGTAGGGTTTGGAATAGCCTATTATCTTAGGTTGACACAGCCGATTAAGACGTAAGCTGATTACTGACACGTTTCATACCTCTTTCTCATAAATGTTACACCGCCGGAGATGCAAGAGGTGCCTACCCCCTATCCCCCCCCCCTCCCCCCCCCCTTCCTTTTCACCGCCCTCTATCCTCTCTTGCCCTCCCCACCTCTCCTGCACCCCACAACTCTAACTCTATTATTACTTTCTTTCTACTTTTCTCGTTAAAAAAAAATAATAAAGGAAAATCGATCTCGTTTCTGGATTTTGTTCAGCTAAGATTATATGCAACTATTATTACCTGTAATGTTACGAATTGTTGTTCATATTTGACTTCCTTCAATAAACAAAGAATAAACAAAAAAAAAAGTATAGGCGGACCCCAGTAACATTTCTGTAGCAAAAGTATAGGCGAACCCCTCAAACCATTCAGTAGAAACTGCATAGGTGGACTCCAGTTACATTTCTGTAGCAAAAGTATAGGCTGACCCCAGTAACATTTCCGTAGGAAAAGTATATGTGAACCCCTCAAACCATTCAGTAGAAACTGCATAGGCGGATCCCAGTAACATTTCTGTAGCAAAACTATAGGCAGACCCCAAGTAACATATCTGTTGCAAGAGTATAGGCAAACCCCAGTAACATTTCAGTAGCAAAAGGATAGGCGGACCCCAGTAACATTTCCGTAGCGAAAGTATAGGTTAACCCCTCAAACCATTCAGGAGAAACTGCATAGGCGGACCCCAGTAACATTTCTGTAGCCAAAGTATAGGCAGACCCCAGTAACATTTCTGTAGCATGAGTATAGGCGGACCCCAGTAGCATTTCGGTAGCAAAAGTAAAGGTGAACCCCTCAAATCATTCAGTAGAAAGTGCATAGGCAAACCCCAGTAACATTTCTGTAGCAAAAGTATAGGCAGACCCCAGTAGGATTTCTTTAGCATGAGTATAGGCGGACCCCAGTAACATTTCGGTAGCAAAAGTAAAGGTGAACCCCTCAAATCATTCAGTAGAAAGTGCATAGGCGAACCCCAGTAACATTTCTGTAGCAAAAGTATAGGCAGACCCCAGTAACATTTCTGTAGCAAGAGTATAGGCGGACCCCAGTAACATTTTGTATAGCAAAAGTATAGGCGGACCCCAGTAACATTTCTGCAGCAAAAGTATAGGCGAACCCCTCAAACCATTCAGTCGAAACTGCATAGGTGGACTCCAGTTACATTTGTGTATCAAAAGTATAGGCGGACCCCAGTACCATTTCCGTAGTGAAAGTATAGGTTAACCCCTCAAAGCATTCAGGAGAAACTGCATAGGCGGACCCCAGTAACATTTCTGTAGCAAAAGTTTAGGCAGATCCGCGTAACATTTCTGTAGCAAGAGTATAGGTAGACCCCAGTAACATTTCCATAGAAAAAGTATATGTGAACCCCTCAAACCATTCAGTAGAAACTGCATAGGCGGACCCCAGTAACATTTCTGTAGCAAAGGTATAGGCAGATCCCAGTAACATATCTGTAACAAGAGTATAGGCGGACCCCAGTAACATTTCTGCAGCAAAAGTATAGGCGAACCCCTCAAACCATTCAGTAGAAATTGCATAGGTGGACTCCAGTTACATTTCTGTAGCAAAAGTATAGGCAAACCCCAGTAACATTTCTGTAGCAAGAGTATAGGCAGACACTAGTTTCATTTCTGTACCAAAAGTATATGTGAACCCCTCTAACCATTCAGTATTAACTGCATAGGCGATCCCCAGTAACATTTCTGTAGCAGAAGTATAGGAGGACCCCAGCAACATTTCTGTAGCATGAGTATAGGCGGACCCCAGTAACATTTCCATAGCAAAAGTATATGTGAAACCCTCAAACCATTCAGTAGAAAGTGCATAGGCGAACCCTAGTAACATTTCTCTAGCAAAAGTATAGGCAGACCCCAGGAACATTTCTGTAGCAAGAGTATAGGCGGACCCCAGTAACATTTCTGTAGCAAAGGTATAGGCAGACCCCAGTAACATTTCTGTAGCAAAAGTATAGGCGGACCCCAGTAACATTTTGTATAGCAAAAGTATAGGCAGACCCCAGTAACATTTCTGCAGCAAGAGTATAGGCGAACCCCTCAAACCATTCAGTAGAAACTGCATAGGTGGACTCCAGTTACATTTCTTTAGCAAAAGTATAGGCAGACCCCAGTAACATTTCTGTAGCAAGAGTATAGGCGGACACTAGTAACATTTCTGTACCAAAGGTATATGTGAACCCCTCAAACCATTCAGTATTAACTGCATAGGCGTTCCCCAGTTACATTTCTGTAGCAAGAGTATAGGCAGACCCCAGTAACATTTATGTAGCAAAAGAATAGGCAGACCCCAGTAACGTTTCCGTAGCAAAAGTATAGGTGAACCCCTCAAACCATTCAGTAGAAACTGCATAGGCAGACCACAATAACATTTCTGTAGCAAAAGTATAGGCAGACCCCAGTAACGTTTCCGTACCAAAAGTATAGGTGAACCCCTCAAACCATTCAGGAGAAACTGCATAGGCAGACCCCAGTAACATTTTAGCACCAAATGTTTAGGCAGACCGCATTAACTTTTCTGTAGCAAGAGTATAGGCGGACACTAGTAACATTTCTGTACCAAAAGTATATGTGAACCCCTCAAACCATTCAGTATTAACTGCATAGGCGATCCCCAGTAACATTTCTGTAGCAAGAGTATAGGCGGACCCCACTAACATTTTTGCAGAAAAAGTGTAGGCGAACCCCTCAAATCATTCAGTAGAAGCTGCATAGGCGGACCCCAGTAACATTTCTGTAGCAAAAGTATAGGCAGACCCCAGTAACATTTCTGTAGCAAGAGTATAGGCAGACCCCAGTAACATTTATGTAGCAAAAGTATAGGCAGACCCCAGTAACGTTTCCGTAGCAAAAGTATAGGTGAACCCCTCAAACCATTGAGTAGAAAGTGCATAGGCAGACCACAGTAACATTTCTGTAGCAAAAGTATTGGTAGAACCCCAGTAACATTTCTATAGCAAGAGTATAGGCGGACCCCAGCAAAATTTTTTATAGCAAAATTATAGGCGGACCCCAGTAACATTTCTGCAGCAAAAGTATAGGCGAACCCCTCAAACTATTCATTAGAAACTGCATAGGCTGACCCCAGTAACATTTCTGTAGCAAAAGTATAGGTGAACCCCTCAGACCATTCAGTAGAAACTGCATAGGCGAACCCCAGTAACATTTCTGAAGCAAAAGTTTAGGCAGATCCGAGTAACATTTCTGTAGCAAGAGTATAGGCAGACCCCAGTAACATTTCCGTAGGAAAAGTATATGTGAACCCCTCAAACCATTCAGTAGAAACTGCATAGGCGGACCCCAGTAACATTTCTGTAGCAAAAGTATAGGCGGACCCCAGTAACTTTTCTGTAGCAAGAGTATAGGCGGACCCCAGTAACATTTTTTGCAGCAAAAGTGTAGGCGAACCCCTCAAACCATTCAGTAGAAACTGCATAGGCGGACCCCAGTAACATCTGTGTATCGAAAGTATAGGTTAACCCCTCAAAGCATTCAGGAGAAACTGCATAGGCGGACCCCAGTAACATTTCTGTAGCAAAAGTTTAGGCAGATCCGAGTAACATTTCTGTAGCAAGAGTATAGGCGAACCCCAGTAACAATTCCATAGCAAAAGTATAGGCGAACCCCTCAAACCATTCAGTAGAAACTGCATAGGCGGACCCCAGTAACATATCTGTAGCAAAAGTATAGGTGAACCCCTCAGACCATTCAGTAGAAACTGCATAGGCGGACCCCAGTAACATTAATGTAGCAAAAGTATAGGCAGACCCCAGTAACATATCTGTTGCAAGAGTATAGGCGGACCCAAGGGACATTTTTTGTAGTAAGAGTATAGACGAACACCTCAAATTATCAGGAGAAAAGCTATAGGCAGACCCCCAGTAACATTTTTGTAGCAAGAGTATAGGCGGACCCAAGGGACATTTTTTGTAGTAAGAGTATAGACGAACACCTCAAACTATCAGGAGAAAAGCTATAGGCAGACCCCCAGTAACATTTCTGTAGCAAGAGTATAGGAGAACCCCTCAAACCATTCAGTAGAAACTGCATAGGCGGACCCCAGTAACATTTCTGTAGCAAGAGTATAGGCGAACCCCTCAAACCATTCAGTAGTACCTGCATAGGCAGACCCCAGTAACATTTCTGTAGCAAAAGTATAGGCTAACCCCTCAAACCATTCAGTAGAAACTGCATAGGCGAACCCCAGTAACATTTCTGTAGCAAAAGTTTAGGCAGATCCGAGTAACATTTCTGTAGCAAGAGTATAGGTGGACCCCAGTAACATTTCTGTAGCAAAAGTATAGGCTGACTCCAGTAACATTTCTGTAGCATGAGTATAGGTGGACCCCAGTAACATTTCTTATAGTAAGAGTATAGGCGAACCCCTTAAACTATTCAGTAGAAAAGGTATAGGTGAACCCCTCAAACCATTCAGTAGAAACTGCATGGGCAGACTTCAGTAGCATTTCTGCAGCAAGAGTATAGGCGGACCCCAATAACATTTTTTATAGCAAGAGTATAGCGGACCCCAGTAACATTTCTGTAGCAAAAGTATAGGCAGACACCTGTAACATTTCTGTAGCAAGAGTATAGGCGGACCCCAGGAACATTTTTTGTAGTAAGAGTATAGACGAACCCCTCAAACTGTTAGGAGAAAAGCTATAGGCAGACCCCCAGTAACATTTCTGTAGCAAGAGTATAGGCGAACCCCTCAATCAATTCAGTAGTACCTGCATAGGCAGACCCCAGTAACATTTCTGTAGCAAAAGTATAGGCTAACCCCTCAAACCATTCAGTAGAAACTGCATAGGCGGCCCCCAGTAACATTTCTGTAGCAAAAGTATAGGTGAACCCCTCAGACCATTCAGTAGAAATTGCATAGGCGAACCCCAGTAACATTTCTGTAGCAAAAGTTTAGGCAGATCCGAGTAACATTTCTGTAGCAAGAGTATAGGTGGACCCCAGTAACATTTCCGTAGTAAAAATATATGTGAACCCCTCAAACCATTCAGTAGAAACTGCATAGGCGGACCGCAGTAACATTTCTGTAGCAAAAGGATAGGTAGAACCCCAGTAACATTTCTATAGCAAGAGTATAGGCGGACCCCAGTAACATTTTTTATAGCAAAATTATAGGCGGACCCCAGTAACATTTCTGCAGCAAAAGTATAGGCGAACCCCTCAAACCATTCAGTCGAAACTGCATAGGTGGACTCCAGTTACATTTGTGTATCAAAAGTATAGGCGGACCCCAGTAACATTTCCGTAGCGAAAGTATAGGTTAACCCCTCAAAGCATTCAGGAGAAACTGCATAGGCGGACCCCAGTAACATTTCTGTAGCAAAAGTTTAGGCAGATCCGCGTAACATTTCTGTAGCAAGAGTATAGGTAGACCCCAGTAACATTTCCATAGAAAAAGTATATGTGAACCCCTCAAACCATTCAGTAGAAACTGCATAGGCGGACCCCAGTAACATTTCTGTAGCAAAAGTATAGGCAGATCCCAGTAACATATCTGTAACAAGAGTATAGGCGGACCCCAGTAACATTTCTGCAGCAAAAGTATAGGCGAACCCCTCAAACCATTCAGTAGAAATTGCATAGGTGGACTCCAGTTACATTTCTGTAGCAAAAGTATAGGCAAACCCCAGTAACATTTCTGTAGCAAGAGTATAGGCAGACACTAGTAACATTTCTGTACCAAAAGTATATGTGAACCCCTCAAACCATTCAGTATTAACTGCATAGGCGATCCCCAGTAACATTTCTGTAGCAGAAGTATAGGCGGACCCCAGTAACATTTCTGTAGCATGAGTATAGGCGGACCCCAGTAACATTTCCATAGCAAAAGTATATGTGAAACCCTCAAACCATTCAGTAGAAAGTGCATAGGTGAACCCTAGTAACATTTCTCTAGCAAAAGTATAGGCGGACCCCAGGAACATTTCTGTAGCAAAAGTATAGGCAGACCCCAGTAACATTTCTGTAGCAAAAGTATAGGCGGACCCCAGTAACATTTTGTATAGCAAAAGTATAGGCAGACCCCAGTAACATTTCTGCAGCAAGAGTATAGGCGAACCCCTCAAACCATTCAGTAGAAACTGCATAGGTGGACTCCAGTTACATTTCTTTAGCAAAAGTATAGGCAGACCCCAGTAACATTTCTGTAGCAAGAGTATAGGCGGACACTAGTAACATTTCTGTACCAAAAGTATATGTGAACCCCTCAAACCATTCAGTATTAACTGCATAGGCGTTCCCCAGTTACATTTCTGTAGCAAGAGTATAGGCAGACCCCAGTAACATTTATGTAGCAAAAGTATAGGCAGACCCCAGTAACGTTTCCGTAGCAAAAGTATAGGTAAACCCCTCAAACCATTCAGTAGAAACTGCATAGGCAGACCACAATAACATTTCTGTAGCAAAAGTATAGGCAGACCCCAGTAACGTTTCCGTACCAAAAGTATAGGTGAACCCCTCAAACCATTCAGGAGAAACTGCATAGGCAGACCCCAGTAACATTTCAGCACCAAATGTTTAGGCAGACCGCATTAACTTTTCTGTAGCAAGAGTATAGGCGGACACTAGTAACATTTCTGTACCAAAAGTATATGTGAACCCCTCAAAACATTCAGTATTAACTGCATAGGCGATCCCCAGTAACATTTCTGTAGCAAGAGTATAGGCGGACCCCAGTAACATTTTTGCAGCAAAAGTGTAGGCGAACCCCTCAAATCATTCAGTAGAAGCTGCATAGGCGGACCCCAGTAACATTTCTGTAGCAAAAGTATAGGCAGACCCCAGTAACATTTCTGTAGCAAGAGTACAGGCAGACCCCAGTAACATTTATGTAGCAAAAGTATAGGCAGACCCCAGTAACGTTTCCGTAGCAAAAGTATAGGTGAACCCCTCAAACCATTGAGTAGAAAGTGCATAGGCAGACCACAGTAACATTTCTGTAGCAAAAGTATTGGTAGAACCCCAGTAACATTTCTATAGCAAGAGTATAGGCGGACCCCAGCAAAATTTTTTATAGCAAAATTATAGGCGGACCCCAGTAACATTTCTGCAGCAAAAGTATAGGCGAACCCCTCAAACTATTCATTAGAAACTGCATAGGCGGACCCCAGTAACATTTTGTATAGCAAAAGTATAGGCAGACCCCAGTAACATTTCTGCAGCAAGAGTATAGGCGAACCCCTCAAACCATTCAGTAGAAACTGCATAGGTGGACTCCAGTTACATTTCTTTAGCAAAAGTATAGGCAGACCCCAGTAACATTTCTGCAGCAAGAGTATAGGCGAACCCCTCAAACCATTCAGTATTAACTGCATAGGCGTTCCCCAGTTACATTTCTGTAGCAAGAGTATAGGCAGACCCCAGTAACATTTCTGAAGCAAAAGTTTAGGCAGATCCGAGTAACATTCATGTAGCAAGAGTATAGCGGACCCTAGTGACATTTCCGTTGCAAAAGTATATGTGAACCCCTCAAACCATTCAGTAGAAACTGCATAGGCGGACCCCAGTAACATTTCTGTAGCAAAAGAATAGGCAGACCCCACTAACATATCTGTAGCAAGAGTATAGGCAAACCCCAGTAACATTTCTGTAGGAAAAGGAGAGGCGGAACCCAGTAACATTTCCGTAGCGAAAGTATAGGTTAACCCCTCAAACCATTCAGGAGAAACTGCATAGGCGGACCCCAGTAACATTTCTGTAGCCAAAGTATAGGCAGACCCCAGTAACATTTCTGTAGCAAGAGTATAGGCAAACCCCAGTAACATTTCTGTAGCAAAAGGATAGGCGGACCCCAGTAACATTTCTGTAGCAAAAGGATAGGCGGACCCCAGTAACATTACCGTAGCGAAAGTATAGGCAGACCCCAGTAACATTTCTGTAGCAAGAGTATAGGCAAGCCCCAGTAACATTTCTGTAGCAAAAGGATAGGCGGACCCCAGTAACATTACTGTAGCGAAAGTATAGGTGAACCCCTCAAACCATTCAGGAAAAACTGTATAGGCGGACCCCAGTAACATTTCTGTTGCCAAAGTATAGGCAGACACCAGTAACATTTCTGTAGCATGAGTATAGGCGGACCCCAGTAACATTTCTGTAGCAAAAGTATAGGTGAACCCCTCAAACCATTCAGGAGAAACTGCATAGGCGGACCCCAGTAACATTTCTGTAGCCAAAGTATTGGCAGACCCCAGTAACATTTCTGTAGCAAGAGTATAGGCAAGCCCCAGTAACATTTCTGTAGCAAAAGGATAGGCGGACCCCAGTAACATTACCGTAGCGAAAGTATAGGTGAACCCCTCAAACCATTCAGGAGAAACTGCATAGGCGGACCCCAGTAACATTTCTGTTGCCAAAGTATAGGCAGACACCAGTAACATTTCTGTAGCATGAGTATAGGCGGACCCCAGTAACATTTCTGTAGCAAAAGTATAGGTGAACCCCTCAAACCATTCAGTAGAAACTGCATAGGCCACATGTGTCAAACACAAGGCCCGCGGGCCGAATCCGGCCCGCTGCCTTGTGTTATGTGGCCCGCGGCGTGCCGACGGCCGCTCACCACTGTAGTGATTACCAGCTGGGGTGCCGCAGCTCCCCGCTGGTAATCACACTGACAGCGCTGGTCCCTTCTCCCCTGAGTCCCCTGCTCTTCAGTTCCGCAGGAGAGGACTCAGGGAGGAAGCGTGCCGTGCTGCTCACTGATGTCAGTGCACACCCGGACGCATATGAACTTTTTCCACAAGACTTCTGCACTAGTCAGCAATTCCAGCAACCTGATTGGTTGTCTGGGTTGGCTGATTCCCCAAACAACCAATCAGGTTGCTGGAATTGCTCAATAGTGCAGAAGTCTTGTGGGAAAAGTTCATATGCCACCCGGGCTCAGCACCGTTCCTCCTCGGATCGTGGAGGTAAGCACATGGCTGGGGAAGGGGGAAGTTAATATTGCTGCTGGGGGGTGAGGGTTAATATTGTTGTTGCTGGGAGAAGGTTAATAATGCTGATTGCTGCCGGGGCTGAGGGAGTTAATATTGCTGGTGTGTTGGGGGGTGGGGGTGGGGGTTAAATTGTTGCTGGCAGGGGGTTAATATTGCTGCGGGGGTCGGGTGGGGTGGTAATATTGCTGGTGGGGGTGAATATTGTTGCTGGCAGGGGGTTAATATTGCTGCGGGGGTCGGGTGGGGTGGTAATATTGCTGGTGGGGGTTAATATTGCTGCTGGGAGGGGGTTAATATTGTTGCTGGCAGGGGGTTAATATTGCTGCCGGGTTGGGAAGGGAAGGAGGGGGGGGGGGGGTTAATATTGCTGCTGGGTGGGTGGGGGTTAATACTGTTGCTGGGAGGGGGTTAATATTGGTGCAGGGGGGAGGGGTTAATATTGCTGGTGGGGGTTAATGTTGCTGTGTGGGGGGGTTAATATTGTTGCTGGGAGTGGGTAATATTGCTGCTGGGAGGGAGTAATATTACTGTAGGGGTCGCTATTACTACTGGGGCCACTGTGGGGATCGCTATTACTAACTGGTCTACTGTGGGGGTCAATATTTTTACTGGGGCCACTATCAGAGTCACTATTACTACTGCGACCACTATGGGGGTCACTATTAGGGCTCGTTCACACGGGCGTAATTGCATTTCGGTCGCACAAATACGCTACGTATTTGCGCAATCGAAAATTGCTTATGCCTGCGTATTTGGGCACGCAGAAAAGAACGCAGATGGGCCCACTGAGATGGTGCGCAAATATGCATTGAATACATAGGCTTCCTGCGCATTCACCACGTATTTGCGCGGCCCATTCACTTCAATGGCCTATTGGGGTGCGTAGTTTGAAACAATAAAGGTCATGCTGTGTGAGAATATACATCATGTGAATGAAATCATTGACATCAATGGCTTCTGTTCTCTGCATATTATGTACGCAAATACGTTGGTGTGAACGAGCCCTTATTGTACTGTCTTATAATCGGCCCTTTGAAATTCACCAAAAACCTGATGTGGCCCCTGGTGAAAATGAGTTTGACACCCCTGGCATAGGCGATCCCCAGCAACATTTCTGTAGCAAGAGTATAGGCGAACCCCAGTAACAATTCCATAGCAAAAGAATAGGTGAACGCCTCAAACCATTCAGTAGAAACTGCATAGGCAGACCACAATAACATTTCTGTAGCAAAAGTATAGGCAGAACCCCAGTAACATTTCTATAGAAAGAGTTTAGGCGGAAGTCAACAAAATTTTTTATAGCAAAATTATTGGCGGACTCCAGTAACATTTCTGCAGCAAAAGTATAGGCGAACCCCTCAAACCATTCATTAGAAACTGCATAGGCGGACCCCAGTAACATTTCTGTAGCAAAAGTTTAGGCAGATCCGAGTAACATTCATGTAGCAAGAGTATAGCGGACCCCAGTGACATTTCCGTTGCAAAAGTATATGTGAACCCCTCAAACCATTCAGTAGAAACTGCATAGGCGGACCCCAGTAACATTTCTGTAGCAAAAGAATAGGCAGACCCCACTAACATATCTGTAGCAAGAGTATAGGCAAACCCCAGTAACATTTCTGTAGCAAAAGGAGAGGCGGAACCCAGTAACATTTCCGTAGCGAAAGTATAGGTTAACCCCTCAAACCATTCAGGAGAAACTGCATAGGCGGACCCCAGTAACATTTCTGTAGCCAAAGTATAGGCAGACCCCAGTAACATTTCTGTAGCAAGAGTATAGGCAAACCCCAGTAACATTTCTGTAGCAAAAGGATAGGCGGACCCCAATAACATTACCGTAGCGAAAGTATAGGTGAACCCCTCAAACCATTCAGGAGAAACTGCATAGGCGGACCCCAGTAACATTTCTGTAGCAAAAGTATAGGCAGAACCCCAGTAACATTTCTATAGCAAGGGTATATGCGGACCCCAGCAAAATTTTTTATAGCAAAATTATAGGCAGACCCCAGTAACATTTCTGCAGCAAAAGTATAGGTGAACCCCTCAAACCATTCAGTAGAAACTGCATAGGCGGACGACAGTAACATTTCTGTAGCAAAAGTATAGGCAGAACCCCAGTAACATTTCTATAGCAAGGGTATATGCGGACCCCAGCAAAATTTTTTATAGCAAAATTATAGGCAGACCCCAGTAACATTTCTGCAGCAAAAGTATAGGCGAACCCCTCAAACCATTCATTAGAAACTGCATAGGCGGACACCAGTAACATTTCTGTAGGAAAAGTTTAGGCAGATCCGAGTAACATTTCTGTAGCAAGAGTATAGGCAGACCTCAGTAACATTTCCGTAGGAAAAGTATATGTGAACCCCTCAAACCATTCAGTAGAAACTGCATAGGCAGACCTCAGCAACATTTCTGTAGCAAGAGTATAGGCGGACCGCAGTAATAATTTCATAGCAAAAGTATATGTGAACCCCTCAAACCATTCAGTAGAAACTGCATAGGTAGACCACAGTAACATTTCTGTAGCAAAAGTATAGGCAGAACCCCAGTAACATTTCTATAGCAAGAGTATAGGTGGACCCCAGTAACATTTCCGTAGCAAAAGTATATGTGAACCCCTCAAACCATTCAGTAGAAACTGCATAGGCGGACCCCAGTAACATTTCTGTAGCAAAAGAATAGGCAGACCCCAGTAACATATCTGTAGCAAGAGTAAAGGCAAACCCCAGTAACATTTCCGTAGCGAAAGTATAGGTTAACCCCTCAAACCATTCAGTAGAAACTGCATAGGCGGACCCCAGTAACATTTCTGTAGCAAAAGTATAGGCAGACCCCACTAACATTTCCGTAGCAAAAGTATAGGTGAACCCCTCAAATCATTCAGTAGAAACTGCATAGACGGACCCGAATGACATTTCTGGACCAAATGTTTCGGCAGACCGCAGTATAAATTCTGTAGCAAGAGTATAGGCAGAACCCCAGTAACATTTCTGCAGCAAAAGTATAGGCGACCCCCTCAGACCATTCAGTAGAAACTGTATAGGCAAACCCCAGTAACATTTGTGTAGCAAAAGTATAGGCAGACCCCAGTGACATTTTTTATAGTAAGAGTATAGGCGAATCCCTCAAACTATTCAGTAGGAAAGGTATAGGCGGACCCCAGTAATATTTTTGTAGCAAAATATAGGCAGACCCCAGTAACAATTCCGTAGCAAGAGTATGGGCAAACCTCTCAAACTATTTAGAAGAAAAGGTATAGGCAGACCACAGTAACATTTCTGTAGGAAAAATATAGGCAGAACCACAGTAACATTTCTATAGCAAGAGTATAGGCGGACCCCAGTAAAATTTTTTATAGCAAAATTATAGGCGGACCCCTCAAACCATTCATTAGAAACTGCATAGGCGGACCCCAGTAACATTTCTATAGCAAAAGTATAGGTGAACCCCTCAGACCATTCGGTAGAAACTGCATAGGCGAACTCCAGTAACATTTCTGTAGCAAACGTTTAGGCAGAACCGAGTAACATTTCTGTAGCAAGAGTATAGGCGGACCCCAGTAACATTCCCGTAGGAAAAGTATATGTGAACCCCTCAAACCATTCAGTAGAAACTGCACAGGCGGACCCCAGTAACATTTCTATAGCAAAAGTACAGGCAGACCCCAGTAACATATCTGTAGCAAGAGTATAGGCAAACCCCAGTAACATTTGTGTAGGAAAAGGATAGGCGGACCCCAGTAACATTTCCGTAGCGAAAGTATAGGTTAACCCCTCAAACCATTGAGGAGAAACTGCATAGGCGGACCCCAGTAACATTTCTGTAGCCAAAGTATAGGCAGACCCCAGTAACATTTCTGTAGCATGAGTATAGGCGGACCGCAGTAACATTTCCGTAGCAAAAGTATATTTGAACCCCTCAAACCATTCAGTAGAAAGTGCATAGGCGAACCCCAGTAACATTTCTGTAGCGAAAGTAAAGGCAGACCCCAGTAACATTTCTGTAGCAAGAGTATAGGCGGACCCCAGTAACATTTTGTATAGCAAAAGTATAGGCGGACCCCAGTAACATTTCTGCAGCAAAAGTATAGGCGAACCCCTCAAACCATTCAGTAGAAACTGCATAGGTGGACTCCAGTTACATTTCTGTAGCAAAAGTATAGGCGGACCCCAGTAACATTTCTGTACCAAATGTTTAGGCAGACCGCATTAACTTTTCTGTAGCAAGAGTATAGACGGACACTAATAACATTTCCGTAGCAAAAGTATAGGTGAACCCCTCAAACCATTCAGTATTAACTGCATAGGCGATCCCCAGTAACATTTCTGTAGCAAAAGTATAGGCAGACCCCAGTAACATTTCTGTAGCAAGAGTATAGGCGGACCCCAGTAACATATTTGCAGCAAAAGTGTAGGCGAACCGCTCAAACCATTCAGTAGAAACTGCATAGGCGGACCCCAGTAACATTTTTTATAGTAAGAGTATAGGCGAACCCCTCAAACTATTCAGTGGAAAAGGTATAGGCAGACCCCAGTAATATTTCTGTAGCAAAAAATAGGCAGATCCTAATAACAATTCCGTAGCAAGAGTATGGGCGAACCTCTCAAACTATTTAGAGGAAAAGTTATAGGCAGACCCCAGTAACATTTCTGTAGAAGAGTATAGGCGAACCCCAGTAACATTTCTGTAGCAAGAGTATAGGCGAACCCCAGTAACAATTGCATAGGAAACGTTTAGGTGAACCCCTCAAACCATTTAGTAGAAACTGCATAGGCACACCACAGTAAAATTTCTGTACGAAAAGTATAGGCAGAACCCAAGTAACATTTCTATAGCAAGAGTATAGGCGAATCCCCTCAAACCATTCAGTAGAAACTGCATAGGCGGACCCCAGTAACATATCTGTAGCAAAATGTATAGGTGAACCCCTCAGACCATTCAGTAGAAACTGCATAGGTGGACCCCAGTTACATTTCTGTAGCATAAGTATAGGCAGACCCAGTAACATTTCCGTAGCAAAAGTATAGGTGAACCCCTCAAACCATTCAGTAGAAACTGCATAGGCGGACCCCAGTAACATTTCTGTAGCAAAAGTATAGGCAGACCCCAGTAACATATCTGTAGCAAGAGTATAGGCAAACCCCAGTAACATTTCTGTAGCAAAAGGAGAGGCGGACCCCAGTACCATTTCCGTAGCGAAAGTATAGGTTAACCCCTCAAACCATTCAGGAGAAACTGCATAGGCGGACCCCAGTAACATTTCTGTAGCAAAAGAATAGGCAGACCCCAGTAATATATCTGTAGCAAGAGTAAAGGCAAACCCCAGTAACATTTCTGTAGCAAAAGGATAGGCGGACCTCAGTAACATTTCCGTAGCGAAAGTATAGGTTAACCCCTCAAACCATTCAGTAGAAACTGCATAGGCGGACCCCAGTTACATTTCTGTAGCAAAAGTATAGGCAGACCCCAGTAACATTTCCGTAGCAAAAGTATAGGTGAACCCCTCAAATCATTCAGTAGAAACTGCATAGACGGACCCCAATAATATTTCTGGACCAAATGTTTAGGCAGAGCGCAGTATAATTTCTGTAGCAAGAGTATAGGCAGAACCCCAGTAACATTTCTGTAGCAAAAGTTTAGGCAGATCCCAGTAACATTTCTGTAGCAAGAGTATAGGCGGACCGCAGTAACATTTCCGTAGCAAAAGTATATGTGAACCCCTCAAACCATTCAGTAGAAACTGCATAGGCGAACCCCAGCAACATTTCTGTAGCAAGAGTATAGGCGAACCCCAGTAACAATTCCATAGCAAAAGTATAGGTGAACCCCTCAAACCATTCAGTAGAAACTGCATAGGCAGACCACAGTAACATTTCTGTAGCAAAAGTATAGGCAGAACCCCAGTAACATTTCTATAGCAAGAGTATAGGCGGACCCCAGCAAAAATTTTTATAGCAAAATTATAGGCGGACCCCAGTAACATTTCTGCAGCAAAAGTATAGGCGAACCCCTCAAACCATTCAGTAGAAACTGCATAGGCGGACCCCAGTAACATTTCTGTAGCAAAAGTATAGGTGAACCCCTCAGACCATTCAGTAGAAACTGCATAGGTGAACCCCAGTAACATTTCTGTAGCAAAAGTTTAGGCAGAACCGAGTAACATTTCTGTAGCAAGAGTATAGGCAGACCCCAGTAACATTTCCGTAGGAAAACTATATGTGAACCCCTCAAACCATTCAGTAGAATCTGCATAGGCAGACCCCAGTAACATTTCTGTAGCAAAAGTATAGGCGGACCCCAGTAACATTTCTGTAGCAAGAGTATAGGCAAACCCCAGTAACATTTCTGTAGCAAAAGGATAGGCGGACCCCAGTAACATTTCTGTGGCAAAAGTATAGGCGGACCCCAGTAACATTTTGTATAGCAAAAGTATAGGCGGACCCCAGTAACATTTCTGCAGCAAAAGTATAGGCGAAACCCTCAAACCATTCAGTAGAAACTGCATAGGTGGACTCCAGTTACATTTCTGTAGCAAAAGTATAGGCTGACCCCAGTAACATTTCCGTAGGAAAAGTATATGTGAACCCCTCAAACCATTCAGTAGAAACTGCATAGGCGGACCCCAGTAACATTTCTGTAGCAAAACTATAGGCAGACCCCAGTAACATATCTGTTGCAAGAGTATAGGCAAACCCCAGTAACATTTCTGTAGCAAAAGGATAAGCGGACCCCAGTAACATTTCCGTAGCGAAAGTATAGGTTAACCCCTCAAACCATTCAGGAGAAACTGCATAGGCGGACTCCAGTAACATTTCTGTAGCCAAAGTATAGGCAGACCCCAGTAACACTTCTGTAGCATGAGTATAGGCGGACCCCAGTAACATTTCGGTAGCAAAAGTAAAGGTGAACCCCTCAAATCATTCAGTAGAAAGTGCATAGGCGAACCCCAGTAACATTTCTGTAGCAAAAGTATAGGCAGACCCCAGTAAGATTTCTTTAGCATGAGTATAGACGGACCCCAGTAACATTTCGGTTGCAAAAGTAAAGGTGAACCCCTCAAATCATTCAGTAGAAAGCGCATAGGCGAACCCCAGTAACATTTCTGTAGCAAAAGTATAGGCAGACCCCAGTAACATTTCTGTAGCAAGAGTATAGGCGGACCCCAGTAACATTTTGTATAGCAAAAGTATAGGCGGACCCCAGTAACATTTCTGCAGCAAAAGTATAGGCGAACCCCTCAAACCATTCAGTCGAAACTGCATAGGTGGACTCCAGTTACATTTGTGTATCAAAAGTATAGGCGGACCCCAGTAACATTTCTGTAGCGAAAGTATAGGTTAACCCCTCAAAGCATTCAGGAGAAACTGCATAGGCGGACCCCAGTAACATTTCTGTAGCCAAAGTTTAGGCAGATCCACGTAACATTTCTGTAGCAAGAGTATAGGTAGACCCCAGTAACATTTCCATAGAAAAAGTATATGTGAACCCCTCAAACCATTCAGTAGAAACTGCATAGGCGGACCCCAGTAACATTTCTGTAGCAAAAGTATAGGCAGACCCCAGTAACATTTCTGCAGCAAAAGTATAGGCGAACCCCTCAAACCATTCAGTAGAAATTGCATAGGTGGACTCCAGTTACATTTCTGTAGCAAAAGTATAGGCAAACCCCAGTAACATTTCTGTAGCAAAAGTATAGGCAAACCCCAGTAACATTTCTGTAGCAAGAGTATAGGCAGACACTAGTAACTTTTCTGTACCAAAAGTATATGTGAACCCCTCAAACCATTCAGTATTAAATGCATAGGCGATCCCCAGTAACATTTCTGTAGCAAGAATATAGGCGGACCCCAGTAACATTTTTGCAGCAAAGTATAGGCGGACCCCAGTAACATTTCTGTAGCAAGAGTATAGGCAGACCCCAGTAACATTTATGTAGCAAAAGTATAGGCAGACCCCAGTAACGTTTCCGTAGCAAAAGTATAGGTGAACCCCTCAAACCATTGAGTAGAAAGTGCATAGGCAGACCACAGTAACATTTGTGTAGCAAAAGTATTGGTAGCACCCCAGTAACATTTCTATAGCAAGAGTATAGGCGGACCCCAGCAAAAATTTTTATAGCAAAATTATAGGCGGACCCCAGTAACATTTCTGCAGCAAAAGTATAGGCGAACCCCTCAAACTATTCATTAGAAACTGCATAGGCGGACCCCAGTAATATTTCTGTAGCAAAAGTATAGGTGAACCCCTCAGACCATTCAGTAGAAACTGCATAGGCGAACCCCAGTAACATTTCTGTAGCAAAAGTTTAGGCAGATCCGAGTAACATTTCTGTAGCAAGAGTATAGGCAGACCCCAGTAACATTTCCGTAGGAAATGTATATGTGAACCCCTCAAACCATTCAGTAGAAACTGCATAGGCGGACCCCAGTAACATTTCTGTAGCAAAAGTATAGGCGGACCCCAGTAACTTTTCTGTAGCAAGAGTATAGGCGGACCCCAGTAACATTTTTGCAGCAAAAGTGTAGGCGAACCCCTCAAACCATTCAGTAGAAACTGCATAGGCGGACCCCAGTAACATCTGTGTAGCAAAAGTATAGGTGAACCCCTCAGACCATTTAGTAGAAACTGCATAGGCGAACCCCAGTAACATTTCTGTAGCAAAAGTTTAGGCAGATCCGAGTAACATTTCTGTAGCAAGAGTATAGGCGAACCCCAGTAACAATTCCATAGCAAAAGTATAGGCGAACCCCTCAAACCATTCAGTAGAAACTGCATAGGTGGACTCCAGTTACATTTGTGTATCAAAAGTATAGGCGGACCCCAGTAACATTTCCGTAGCGAAAGTATAGGTTAACCCCTCAAAGCATTCAGGAGAAACTGCATAGGCGGACCCCAGTAACATTTCTGTAGCAAAAGTTTAGGCAGATCCACGTAACATTTCTGTAGCAAGAGTATAGGTAGACCCCAGTAACATTTCCATAGAAAAAGTATATGTGAACCCCTCAAACCATTCAGTAGAAACTGCATAGGCGGACCCCTGTAACATTTCTGTAGCAAAAGTATAGGCAGACCCCAGTAACATTTCTGCAGCAAAAGTATAGGCGAACCCCTCAAACCATTCAGTTGAAATTGCATAGGTGGACTCCAGTTACATTTCTGTAGCAAAAGTATAGGCAAACCCCAGTAACATTTCTGTAGCAAAAGTATAGGCAAACCCCAGTAACATTTCTGTAGCAAGAGTATAGGCAGACACTAGTAACATTTCTGTACCAAAAGTATATGTGAACCCCTCAAACCATTCAGTATTAACTGCATAGGCGATCCCCAGTAACATTTCTGTAGCAGAAGTATAGGAGGACCCCAGTAACATTTCTGTAGCATGAGTATAGGCGGACCCCAGTAACATTTCCATAGCAAAAGTATATGTGAAACCCTCAAACCATTCAGTAGAAAGTGCATAGGCGAACCCTAGTAACATTTCTCTAGCAAAAGTATAGGCAGACCCCAGGAACATTTCTGTAGCAAGAGTATAGGCGGACCCCAGTAACATTTCTGTAGCAAAAGTATAGGCAGACCCCAGTAACATTTCTGTAGCAAAAGTATAGGCGGACCCCAGTAACATTTTGTATAGCAAAAGTATAGGCAGACCCCAGTAACATTTCTGCAGCAAGAGTATAGGCGAACCCCTCAAACCATTCAGTAGAAACTGCATAGGTGGACTCCAGTTACATTTCTTTAGCAAAAGTATAGGCAGACCCCAGTAACATTTCTGTAGCAAGAGTATAGGCGGACACTAGTAACATTTCTGTACCAAAAGTATATGTGAACCCCTCAAACCATTCAGTATTAACTGCATAGGCGTTCCCCAGTTACATTTCTGTAGCAAGAGTATAGGCAGACCCCAGTAACATTTCTGTAGCAAAAGTATAGGCAGACCCCAGTAACGTTTCCGTAGCAAAAGTATAGGTGAACCCCTCAAACCATTCAGTAGAAAATGCATAGGCAGACCACAATAACATTTCTGTAGCAAAAGTATAGGCAGACCCCAGTAACGTTTCCGTACCAAAAGTATAGGTGAACCCCTCAAACCATTCAGGAGAAACTGCATAGGCAGACCCCAGTAACATTTCAGCACCAAATGTTTAGGCAGACCGCATTAACTTTTCTGTAGCAAGAGTATAGGCGGACACTAGTAACATTTCTGTACCAAAAGTATATGTGAACCCCTCAAACCATTCAGTATTAACTGCATAGGCGATCCCCAGTAACATTTCTGTAGCAAGAGTATAGGCGGACCCCAGTAACATTTTTGCAGCAAAAGTGTAGGCAGAACCCAGTAACATTTCTGTAGCAAGAGTATAGGCGGACCCCAGTAACATTTTTGCAGCAAAAGGGTAGGCGAACCCCTCAAACCATTCAGTAGAAACTTCATAGGCGGACCCCAGTAACATTTCTGTAGCAAAAGTATAGGCAGACCCCAGTAACAATTTTTATAGTAAGACTATAGGCGAACCCCTCAAACCATTCAGTAGAAACTACATAGGCGGACCCCAGTAACATTTCTGTAGCAAAAGTATAGGTGAACCCCTCAGACCATTCAGTAGAACTGCATAGGCGGACCCCAGTAACATTTCTGCAGCAAAAGTATAGGTGAACCCCTCAAACTATTCAGTAGAAACTGCATGGGCAGACTTTAGTAGCATTTCTGTAGCAAGAGTATAGGCGGACCCCAGTACCATTTTTTGTAGTAAGAGTATGGGCGAACCCGTCAAACTATTCAGTAGAAAAGGTATAGGCTGACCCCAGTAATATTACTATAGCAAGAGTATAGGCGGACCCCGGTAACATTTTTTATAGCAAAAGTATAGGCGGATCCCTCAAACCATTCAGTAGAAACTGCATAGGCGGACCCCAGTAACATTTCTGTAGCAAATGTTTACGCAGACCCCAGTAACATTTCTGTAGCAAGAGTATACGCGGACCCCAGTTATATTTCTGTAGCAAAAGTATAGGTAAACCCCTCAAACCATTCAGTGGAAACTGCATAGGTGAACCCCAGTAACATTTCGGTAGAAAAAGTATAGGCAGACCCCAGTTACATTTCTGTAGGAAGAGTATAGGCAGACCCCAGTAACATTTCTGTAGCAAGAGTATACGTGGACCCCAGTAACATTTCCGTTGCATATGTATAGGTAAACCCCTCAAACCATTCAGTAGAAACTGCAGAGGTGGACCCCAGTAACATTTCTGTTGCAAAAGTATACGCAGACCTCAGTAACATTTCACTAGCAAGTGTATAGGCGGACCCCAGTTACATTTTTTATAGCAAAAATATAGGCGGACCCCAGTAACATTTCTGTAGCAAAAGTATAGGCGAACCCCTGAAACCATTATGTTGAAACTGCATAGGTGGACACCAGAAACATTTCTGTAGCGAAAGTTGGGGTGAACCCTTCAAACCATTTAGTAGAAACTGCATAGGCGGACCCCAGTAACATTTCTGTAGCAAGAGTATAGGCGGACCCTAGTAACATTTCCGCAGCAAAAGTATTGGTGAACCCCTCAAAACATTCAGAAGAAACTGCATAGGCGAACCCCAGTAACATTTCTGTAGCAAAAGTATAGGGAGACCCCAATAAAATTTCTGTAGCAAGAGTTTAGGCGGACCCCAGTAAGATTTCTGCAGCAAAAGTGTAGGCGACCTCCTCAAACCATTCAGTAGAAACTGCATAGGCGGACCCCAGTAATATATCTGTAGCAAAAGTATAGGCAGACCTCTGTAACCTTTCTGTAGCAAGAGTATAGGCGGACCACAGTAAAAATTTTTGCAGTAAGAGTATAGGTGAACCCCTCAAACTATTCAGTACATAAGGTATAGGCAGACCCCAGTAACATTTCTGTAGCAAGAGCATAGGCGGACCCCAGTAACATTTCTGTAGCAAAAGTAAAGGTGAACCCCTCAAACCATTCAGTAGAAGCTGCATGGGCAGATCCCAGTAACATTTCTGTAGCAAAAGTATGGCGGACCCCAGTAACATTTCTGCAGCAAAAGTATAGGCGAACCCCTCTGACCATTCAGTAGAAACTGCATAGGCAGACACCAGTAACATTTCTGTAGCAAGAGTATGGGCGAACCCCTCAGACCATTTAGTAGAAAAGGTATAGGCAGACCCCAGTAACATTTCTGTAGCAAGAGTATAGGCAGACCCCAGTAACATTTCTGTAGCAGGAGTATAGGCAGAGCCCAGTAACATTTCTGTAGCAAGAGTATAGGCAGACCCCAGTAACATTTCTGTAGCAAGAGTATAGGTGGACCCAAGTAACATTTCTGTAGCAAAAGTATAGGCAAACCCCAGTAACATTTCTGTAGCAAGAGTATAGGCGGACCCCAGTAACATTTCTGTAGCAAAAGTATAGGCAAACCCCAGTAACATTTCTGTAGCAAGAGTATAGGCAGACCCCAGTAACATTTCTGTAGCAGGAGTATAGGCAGTCCCCAGTAACATTTCTGAACAAAATGTTTAGGCAGACCGCATTAACTTTTCTGTAGCAAGAGTATTGGCGAACACTAGTAACATTTCCGTAGCAAAAGTATAGGTGAACCCCTCAAACCATTCAGTATTAACTGCCTAGGCGATCCCTAGTAACATTTCTGTAGCAAAAGTATAGGCAGAACCCGGTAACATTTCGGTAGCAAGAGTATAGGCGGACCCAGTAACATTTTTGCAGCAAAAGGGTAGGCGAACCCCTCAAACCATTCAGTAGAAACTCCATAGGCGGACCCCAGTAACATTTCTGTAGCAAAAGTATAGGCAGACCCCAGTAACATTTTTTATAGTAAGACTATAGGCGAACCCCTCAAACTATTCAGTAGAAAAGGTATAGGCAGACCCCAGTAATATTTCTGTAGCAAGAGTATACGTGGACCCCAGTAACATTTCCTTTGCATATGTATAGGTAAACCCCTCAAACCATTCAGTAGAAACTGCAGAGGTGGACCCCACTAACATTTCTGTAGCAAAAGTATAGGCGAACCCCTCAAACCATTATGCTGAAACTGCATAGGTGGACAGCAGAAACATTTCTGTAGCGAAAGTTGGGGTGAACCCCTCAAACCATTCAGAAGAAACTGCATTGGCGAACCCCAGTAACATTTCTGTAGCAAATGTATAGGCAGACCCCAGTAAAATTTCTGCAGCAAAAGTGTAGGCGACCTCCTCAAACCATTCAGTAGAAACTGCATAGGCGGATCCCAGTAATATTTCTATAGCAAAAGTATAGGCAGACCCCTGTAACCTTTCTGTAGCAAGAGTATAGGCGGACCACAGCAAACATTTTTGCAGTAAGAGTATAGGTGAACTCCTCAAACTATTCAGTACATAAGGTATAGGCAGACCCCAGTAACATTTCTGTAGCAAGAGCATAGGCGGACCCCAGTAACAATTTTGTAGCAAAAGTAAAGGTGAACCCCTCAAACCATTCAGTAGAAGCTGCATGGGCAGATCCCAGTAACATTTCTGTAGCAAAAGTATAGCGGACCCCAGTAACATTTCTGCAGCAAAAGTATAGGCGAACCCCTCTGACCATTCAGTAGAAACTGCATAGGCAGACCCGAGAAACATTTCTGTAGCAAGAGTATGGGCGAACCCCTCAGACCATTTAGTAGAAAAGGTATAGGCAGACCCCAGTAACATTTCTGAAGCAAAAGTATAGGCAGACCCCAGTAACATTTATGTAGCAGGAGTATAGGCAGACCCCAGTAACATTTCTGTAGCAAGAGTATAGGCAGACCCCAGTAACATTTCTGTAGCAAGAGTATAGGTGGACCCAAGTAACATTTCTGTAGCAAAAGTATAGGCTAACCCCAGTAACATTTCTGTAGCAAGAGTATAGGCGGACCACAGCAAACATTTTTGCAGTAAGAGTATAGGTGAACTCCTCAAACTATTCAGTACATAAGGTATAGGCAGACCCCAGTAACATTTCTGTAGCAAGAGCATAGGCGGACCCCAGTAACATTTCTGTAGCAAAAGTAAAGGTGAACCCCTCAAACCATTCAGTAGAAGCTGCATGGGCAGATCCCAGTAACATTTCTGTAGCAAAAGTATAGCGGACCCCAGTAACATTTCTGCAGCAAAAGTATAGGCGAACCCCTCTGACCATTCAGTAGAAATTGCATAGGCAGACCCGAGAAACATTTCTGTAGCAAGAGTATGGGCGAACCCCTCAGACCATTTAGTAGAAAAGGTATAGGCAGACCCCAGTAACATTTCTGAAGCAAAAGTATAGGCAGATCCCAGTAACATTTCTGTAGCAGGAGTATAGGCAGACCCCAGTAACATTTCTGTAGCAAGAGTATAGGCAGACCCCAGTAACATTTCTGTAGCAAGAGTATAGGTGGACCCAAGTAACATTTCTGTAGCAAAAGTATAGGCTAACCCCAGTAACATTTCTGTAGCAAGAGTATAGGCGGACCCCAGTAACATTTCTGTAGCAAAAGTATAGGCAGACCCCAGTAACGTTTCCATAGCAAAAGTATAGGTGAACCCCTCAAACCATTCAGTAGAAAGTGCATGGGCAGTCCCCAGTAACATTTCTGAACAAAATGTTTAGGCAGACCGTATTAACTTTTCTGTAGCATGAGTATTGGCGAACACTAGTAACATTTCCGTAGCAAAAGTATAGGTGAACCCCTCAAACCATTCAGTATTAACTGCCTAGGCGATCCCTAGTAACATTTCTGTAGCAAAAGTATAGGCAGAACCCAGTAACATTTCTGTAGCAAGAGTATAGGCGGACCCCAGTAACATTTTTGCAGCAAAAGGGTAGGCGAACCCCTCAAACCATTCAGTAGAAACTTCATAGGCGGACCCCAGTAACATTTCTGTAGCAAAAGTATAGGCAGACCCCAGTAACAATTTTTATAGTAAGACTATAGGCGAACCCCTCAAACCATTCAGTAGAAACTACATAGGCGGACCCCAGTAACATTTCTGTAGCAAAAGTATAGGTGAACCCCTCAAACTATTCAGTAGAAACTGCATGGGCAGACTTTAGTAGCATTTCTGTAGCAAGAGTATAGGCGGACCCCAGTACCATTTTTTGTAGTAAGAGTATGGGCGAACCCGTCAAACTATTCAGTAGAAAACGTATAGGCTGACCCCAGTAATATTACTATAGCAAGAGTATAGGCGGACCCTGGTAACATTTTTTATAGCAAAAGTATAGGCGGATCCCTCAAACCATTCAGTAGAAACTGCATAGGCGGACCCCAGCAACATTTCTGTAGCGAAAGTATAGGTGAACCCTTCAAACCATTTAGTAAAAACTGCATAGACGGACCCCAGTAACATTTCTGTAGCAAATGTTTACGCAGACCCCAGTAACATTTCTGTAGCAAGAGTATACGCGGACCCCAGTTATATTTCTGTAGCAAAAGTATAGGTAAACCCCTCAAACCATTAAGCCACATTAACCAAAGCGATTAATGGGTTTCACCTGCCCTCTTGGTTGGCCATGGCCAATTTTTCTGATGTACATTAGTACTGTTGATACAGCAATTTTTGTGGGCCCTCGCCTACAGTGTAATCCAATAAATTTTTAGCCCACCTGCATTACAGCTGACGTTACATCCGCTGTGTTGGGCAATGCAATGGGATATTTTTATGTACCGCCGGTGGCTTCCTGGCACCCACCCATGCTGTGGGTCCACAGAGAATTATAAATGCATCTGTTTCCACTTCTAAAGAACCCCAGTCTGACTGGGTCATGCAGTGTGTGCCGAAGCCCACCTGCATTAAGCACGACATTACTACCTCAGCTGTGTTGGGCAATGCAATGGGATATTTTTATTTACCGCCGGTGGGTTCCAGGGAGCCACCCATGCTGTCGGTCCACAGGGACTTCACAATAGGGAGTTGTACCTGCCTGTGTCTATGAATTAAAAACCGCGGTCTGACTGGGGCATGCAGACACCTTGACAGAATGAATAGTGTGTGGCACATAGGTTCCCCATTGCTATGCCCACGTGTGCAGCTCCTGATGGCGGTGGCACAGGATTATATTTCTCATTGCTTCTGTACAGCATTGTGGGCTATCGCCCCGCCCCTTTTAAAGAGGGTCGCTGCCTAGCCGTGCCAACCCTCTGCAGTGTGTGCCTGCGGTTCCTCGTCATGGCAGACGCACTTATAAATAGACATGAGGGTGGTGTGGCATGAGGGCAGCTGAAGGCTGCGCAGGGACACTTTGGTGTGCGCTGTGGGGGGGGGGGGGGGGTTGGTCAGCATGTAATCCAGGAGAAGTGGCAGCGGAGTGTCATGCAGGCAGTGATTGTGCTTTGTTGGAGGTAGTGTGGTGCTTAGCTAAGGTATGCATTGCTATTGAGGGCTTTTCAGAAGTAAAAGTTGTTGGGAGGGGGGGGGGCACTCTTGCCAGTATTGTGGCTTAATAGTGGGACCTGTGAACTTGAGATGCAGCCCAACATGTAGCCCCTCGCCTGCCCTATCCGTTGCTGTGTCGTTCCCATCACTTTCTTGAATTGCCCAGATTTTCACACATGAAAACATTAGCGAGCATCGGCGAAATACAAAAATGCTCGGGTCGCCCATTGACTTCAATGGGGTTCGTTACTCGAAACGAACCCTCGAGCATCGCGATAATTTCGTCCTGAGTAACGAGCACCCGAGCATTTTGGTGCTCGCTCATCTCTATGAGTATTGTTTTCCCACAATGACACCGCAATGCGATTCAGGTAATAAAACACGGCATGTTCTATGTTGCTGTGTGATCTTGCTTCGCAGCCCCATTGTTCTTAATGGTGCAAAGTGCATGGCTTCTTCCCCAAAGTGCTACAAGGCTGTTTTAACAGCCCAAGATGAACTTTTGCACCACTGGTCCACGAGCATTTAGTCACGCCCCCACTGCAGAGAGATTAGCCCTATTCATGCACAAGTAAAGATTAGAAGGAATGGGATGAAATGGAAAGGGAAGAGACACAAATTAGATATTAGACAGTGAGGGGGATCAATGAGTGGAACAGGTTGCCATGGGAGGTGGTGAGTTCTCCTACAATGGGAGTCTTCAGAGGCTGGACAGACATCTGTCTAGGATGGTTTAGTGAATTCTACACTCAGAAAGGGGTTGGACCCGATGACCCTGGAGATCCCTTCCAACTCTACCATTGTATGATTCTAATAATGTAAACCATATTACAATGATGTATACTTGCTATTCATAGGATTTGTAATTTTTCAATAAATTATTTTTTGAACCTTACAGATGGTACAAATACTGGTAACATACTGATGCAATCTCATTTGTAATACATACATATTATGGATCCATATTCTGAATGTTTACAAATATGCTAATCTGAATAGAGGCCCTAAGAGGATTGGGAATGTCCTGCAGCAAATATTTTTTTCTGAGAAATAGTCTTACTGTCAGAGGTGGATTGGAAACTCAAAGTAGCTCTGAAAAAAAAATCATAAAGTGGCCCAATGTTGTAGACAGGCCTAAACTAATATCAAATGGGACAAACACAATTAGGCAGGGGTCAGCAAACTGCCAGATGCAGTCATGAAAGTGGTAGGAGGGGAGGATCCTATGTGTCATGCATAGCTCACCATAGCAAATTTTTTAGCGAGCACAGAACACGTTAGGGCTGGAGGTCACATTAAGGGGCCATCTATTTTTTAATATCCATTAAGCCTTCATGAGGTGAATAAACATCATAGATGGCTTGTCCTAAGCCTCCATGACAGACATTTATGTTATGGGTCTTGCACCCACATGATCACAGCAACAGCCCTGTGTTGACTGGCAGCCAGATGCTTGTAATGGTCAGGATCAGAGAGAGAATTCTAATCCCTGACATTTAATTCCCTACATGCATTGATCATTATTGGCCACAGCATCTACTTTGTTAGGCACATGGAGGTGGTGTTTTGTCATGTGTAAACACTGTGTATTTGCTATTAGTTTACTGATGCAGTGTTCTTAGTGCATGAAGTAATATCACCTGGAGAGATGTAATAGGAGGAATATGTTTACTTGTATATGCATATAATAGTTCTTTGGTGCCATCTACTGACCGCTATAGGTAATGGCAGGTTTTAAGTAGTTTGCTATGATTCATTTTCTTATTGGCAGCAGTGGTCATGTGGGCTGGGGGACAGGAAACAGGAAACCAGAAACTGAGAGAAGTGAAGACAGCGATCCTGCACAAGAGTGCATGCACACCTTGGCGCCCAGTGAGTTCTTGTACCAAGGCCTCAGGATTGGCCATGAAACGGGGCATAGCCTAGGAAATTCCTGGCCGGAGAAGACTTTGGAGAAACTCTGTTCTGCTAACAGAGGAATGTAACTAGTGAAGTTTTTCTGGGCCAGCGCTGCCACAAGTCCTCCGATGCCTGATTGAGGAGTCTTTTGGTCCAAGGATATAGACTTTACTACCTAGGCTACTATGCAAGTGTGAGTACTAGTGCTCACTGATATTCCCAGGACTCTAGTGTTAAAGGGACTTTCTTGCCCGAATTCTCCCGTTTCCAGAGCTGAAAGGGCTGAACTGTTATAGTGTAGCCAGATAATTGAGACTGTTAATACAATGTTTGAAGTATTTATTACCTCAGGTATCTTGCCAACTTTTTATTCCATAAATATAGTTTTCCTGCTTACTGCAACATGGCTTGCAAATTCACTGACCCCTGCCACCGACTGCTGTCGATTTGATGCAAGGCAGCGACCATGTCCATGTACAAGTGGTTCCATGAATTGTGCCATTGCTGCTAGTACAAACTTTACAGGAGCAACCAGTGTCAGGCAGCTGCTGCAAAGGCAAATAGGATCATGGGGTGTATCAAAAGAGGTCTAGTGGCACTTGAAAAGGACATTGTTCTTCCTCTTTACAAGTCACTGGTCAGGCTATACATGGAATATTGTGTATAGTTTTGGGCACTGTTACTCAAGAAGGACATAACAGAGCTTGAGCAGGTACAAAGGCGGACGACTAAAATAATAAATCGAATGGGCGAACTACAATACCCAAGGACAATCACAGAAAATGGCCGTTACTTACTGACTGAGGAGTGCATATAGATGCATCCTCCTCTCACCATGCAGGTAGCTGAATACCAAATGGAGGAGCCAATAGCACCTGTGCAGGACACCGATAAAACAACCACTCACACTGCCTCTTGATAATGAGGGGGGTGGATGCTTGGTGTACACTCCCACACATAGTGGATACAGGGTGCCAGACCATTCTGATATAGGTAGTTCACCATGCAGACCAGCAAACTATTAATGATGCCATGATAATTTGGCGGGTTGCCCTGTATTTCCTTCGGTGAACCACATTGGTACTGCAACCCTGGGCTCCCCCTGGAGTCTTAATGCCACACTGCATGTGAATGATAGATAATAAATAGAGATGAGCGAACGTACTCGTCCGAGCTTGATACTCGTTCGAGTATTAGCGTGTTCGAGATGCTCGTTACTCGAGGTGAGCACCACGTGATGTTCGAGTTACTTTCACTTTCATCTCTGAGACAGCGCGCTTTTCTGGCCAATAGAAAGACAGGGAAGGCATTAAAACTTCCCCCTGCGACGTTCAAGCCCTATACCACCCCCCTGCAGTGAGTGGCTGGCGAGATCAGGTGTCACCCAAGTATTTAAATCGGCCCCTCCCGCGGCTCGCCACAGATGCATTCTGACATAGATCAGGGAAAGTGCTGCTGATGCTGGAGCTGCTATAGGGAGAGTGTTAGGAGTTATTTTAGGCTTCAAGAACCCCAACGGTCCTTCTTAGAGCCACATCTGACCGTGTGCAGTACTGTTGAGGCTGCTTTTAGCAGTGCTGCACTTTTTTTTTTTTGTATATCGGCCGTGCAGAGCATTGCGTCCTCAGTCTGCTGTCATTTTACAGAGTATAGGGGCAGTACTGGTGAGGCAGGGACAGTGGGAAAGGTGAAAGAGATATACTGTCTATATAGGCACTGGGCTTTTTCAAAAAAATTTTGGAAAAAAAAAATATTTGGGCTGCCTGTGACCGTCCTCAGTGTACTGCGTCTCTGCTGGGCGTAGTAGTCCTAAATAATACGCAGCTAAGTGTTACAGCAGGCTTGCGCAAAATTCTTTCCTGGCTCTGCGTTGCCCGTTACATCACCGCCGTCATCCCGTCCAGAGGGAAACAGTCTGCAGTAATTTTACATAGTATAGGGCCAGTAGTGGTGAGGCAGGGACAGTGGGAAAGGTGAAAGAGATATACTGTCTATATAGGCAGTGGGCTTTTTCAAAAAAATTTTGGAAAAAAATATATATTTGGGCTGCCTGTGACCGTCCTCAGTGTACTGCGTCTCTGCTGGGGGTAGTAGTCCTAATTAATACGCAGCTAAGTGTTACAGCAGGCTTGCACAAAATTCTTTCCTGGCTCTGCGTTGTCCGTTACATCACCGCTGTCATCCCGTCCAGAGGGTAACAGTCTGCAGTAATTTTACATAGTATAGGGCCAGTAGTGGTGAGGCAGGGACAGTGGGAAAGGTGAAAGATATATAGTGTCTATATAGGCAGTGGGCTTTTTCAAAAAAATTTTGGAAAAATACTATCTTTGGGCTGCCTGTGACCATCCTCAGTGTACTGCGTCTCTGCTGGGGGTAGTAGTCCTTATTAATACGCAGCTAAGTGTTACAGCAGGCTTGCGCAAAAGTGTTTCCTGGCTCTGCATTGCTCGTTACATCACCGCCGTCATCCCGTCCAGACGGAAACAGTCTGCAGTAATTTTACATAGTATAGGGCCAGTAGTGGTGAGGCAGGGACAGTGGGAAAGGTGAAAGAGATATACTGTCTATATAGGCACTGGGCTTTTTCAAAAAAATTTGGGAAAAATACTATCTTTGGGCTGCCTGTGACCGTCCTCAGTGTACTGCGTCTCTGCTGGGGGTAGTAGTCCTAATTAATACGCAGCTAAGTGTTACAGCAGGCTTGCGCAAAATTCTTTCCTGGCTCTGCGTTGTCCGTTACATCACCGCCGTCATCCCGTCCAGAGGGAAACAGTCTGCAGTAATTTTACATAGTATAGGGCCAGTAGTGGTGAGGCAGGGACAGTGGGAAAGGTGAAAGAGATATACTGTCTATATAGGCAGTGGGCTTTTTCAAAAAAATTTTGGAAAAAAAAATATATTTGGGCTGCCTGTGACCGTCCTCAGTGTACTGCGTCTCTGCTGGGGGTAGTAGTCCTAATTAATACGCAGCTAAGTGTTACAGCAGGCTTGCGCAAAAGTGTTTCCTGGCTCTGCGTTGCCCGTTACATCACCGCCGTCATCCCGTCAAGAGGGAAACAGTATACATATATACGCTGCCTACAGTATCTGTCTGCTGTCTCAGCTCAGCCTTTAAAAAAATAGAAGCAAAACACTTAAGGCCTACCAGTGGCCTTTGGACACTTGACTGCTTCTGCGCTGTGAATTCCACTAGCTCAGTCATACGCACCTACATCTCACTACAGGCTTGCGCAAAATTCTTTCCTGGCTCTGCTGTGCATTCCGTAAGTGAAGTCAACCACAGGCCAATAAGCGGCACATTTAATTACAGCGTTCTGTTTCTGCACTACTGGTAATACACCATGCTGAGGGGTAGGGGTAGGCCTATAGGACGTGGACGCGGGCGAGGACGCGGAGGCCCAAGTCAGGGTGTGGGCACAGGCCGAGCTCCTGATCCAGGTATATCGCAGCTGACTGCTGCGGGATTAGGAGAGAGGCACGTTTCTGGCGTCCCAAGATTAATCTCACAATTAATGGGTCCACGCGGTAGACCTTTATTAGAAAATGAGCAGTGTGAGCAGGTCCTGTCGTGGATGGCAGAAAGTGCATCCAGCAATCTATCGACCACCCAGAGTTCTGCGCCGTCCACTGCTGCAACTCTGAATCCTCTGGCTGCTGCTCCTCCTTCGTCCCAGCCTCCTCACTCCATTACAATGACACATTCTGAGGAGCAGGCAGACTCCCAGGAACTGTTCTCGGGCCCCTGCCCAGAATGGGCAGCAATGGTTCCTATCCCACCAGAGGAGTTTGTCGTGACCGATGCCCAACCTTTGGAAAGTTCCCGGGGTCCGGGGGATGAGGCTGGGGATTTCCGGCAACTGTCTCAAGAGCTTTCAGTGGGTGAGGAGGACGACGACGATGAGACACAGTTGTCTATCAGTCAGGTAGTAGTAATTGCAGTAAGTCCGAGGGAGGAGCGCACAGAGGATTCGGAGGAAGAGCAGCAGGACAATGAGGTGACTGACCCCACCTGGTTTGAAAAGCCTACTGAGGACAGGTCTTCAGAGGGGGAGGCAAGTGCAGCAGCAGGGCAGGTTGAAAGAGGCAGTGCGGTGGCCAGGGGTAGAGGCAGGGCCAGACCGAATAATCCACCAACTGTTTCCCAAAGCGCCCCCTCGCGCCATGCCACCCTGCAGAGGCCGAGGTGCTCAAAGGTCTGGCAGTTTTTCACTGAGAGTGCAGACGACCAACGAACAGTGGTGTGCAACCTTTGTCGCGCCAAGATCAGCCGGGGAGCCACCACCACCAGCCTCACCACCACCAGCATGCGCAGGCATATGATGGCCAAGCACCCCACAAGGTGGGACGAAGGCCGTTCAGCGCCTCCGGTTTGCACCACTGCCTCTCCCCCTGTGCCCCAACCTGCCACTGAGATCCAACCCCCCTCTCAGGACACAGGCACTACCGTCTCCTGGCATGCACCCACACCCTCACCTCCGCTGTCCTCGGCCCCATCCACCAATGTCTCTCAGCGTACCATCCAGCTGTCGCTAGCGCAAGTGTTTGAGCACAAGCGCAAGTACGCCGCCACGCACCCGCACGCTCAAGCGTTAAACGTGAACATAGCCAAATTGATCAGCCTGGAGATGCTGCCGTATAGGCTTGTGGAAACGTAGGCTTTCAAAAGCATGATGGCGGCGGCGGCCCCGCGCTACTCGGTTCCCAGTCGCCACTACTTTTCCCGATGTGCCGTCCCAGCCCTGCACGACCACGTCTCCCGCAACATTGTACGCGCCCTCACCAACGCGGTTACTGCCAAGGTCCACTTAACAACGGACACGTGGACAAGCACAGGCGGGCAGGGCCACTATATCTCCCTGACGGCACATTGGGTGAATTTAGTGGAGGCTGGGACCGAGTTAGAGCCTGGGACCGCTCACGTCCTACCCACCCCCAGAATTGCGGGCCCCAGCTCGGTGGTGGTATCTGCGGCGGTGTATGCTTCCTCCACTAAACCACCCTCCTCCTCCTACGCAACCTCTGTCTCGCAATCAAGATGTGTCAGCAGCAGCACGTCGCCAGCAGTCGGTGTCGCGCGACGTGGCAGCACAGCGGTGGGCAAGCGTCAGCAGGCCGTGCTGAAACTACTCAGCTTAGGAGAGAAGAGGCACACGGCCCACGAACTGCTGCAGGGTCTGACAGAGCAGACCGACCGCTGGCTTGCGCCGCTGAGCCTCCAACCGGGCATGGTCGTGTGTGACAACGGCCGTAACCTGGTGGCCGTAGCCGTGCAGCTCGGCAGCCTCACGCACGTGCCATGCCTGGCCCACATCTTTAATTTGGTGGTTCAGCGCTTTCTGAAAAGCTACCCACGCTTGTCAGACCTGCTCGGAAAGGTGCGCCGACTCAGCGCACATTTCCGCAAGTCCCACACGGACGCTGCCACCCTGCGCACCCTGCAACATCGGTTTAATCTGCCAGTGCACCGACTGCTGTGCGACGTGCCCACACGGTGGAACTCTACGCTCCACATGTTAGCCAGGCTCTATGAGCAGCGTAGAGCTATAGTGGAATACCAACTCCAACATGGGCGGCGTAGTGAGAGTCAGCCTCCTCAATTCTTTACAGAAGAGTGGGCCTGGTTGGCAGACATCTGCCAGGTCCTTGGAAACTTTGAGGAGTCTACCCAGATGGTGAGCGGCGATACTGCAATCATTAGCTTCACCATTCCTCTGCTATGCCTCTTGAGAAGTTCCCTGCAAAGCATAAAGGCAGACGCTTTGCGCTCGGAAACGGAGGCGGGGGAAGACAGTATGTCGCTGGATAGTCAGAGCACCCTCCTGTCTATATCTCAGCGCGTTGAGGAGGAGGAGGAGATGGAGGAGCATGAGGAGGAGGGGGAAGAGACAGCTTGGCCCACTGCTGACGGTACCCATGCTGCTTGCCTGTCATCCTTTCAGCGTGTATGGCCTGAGGAGGAGGAGGAGGAGGATCCTGAAAGTGATCTTCCTAGTGAGGACAGCCATGTGTTGCGTACAGATACCCTGGCACACATGGCTGACTTCATGTTAGGATGCCTTTCTCGTGACCCTCGCGTTACACGCATTCTGGCCACTACGGATTACTGGGTGTACACACTGCTCGACCCACGGTATAAGGAGAACCTTTCCACTCTCATTCCCGAAGAGGAAAGGGGTTCGAGAGTGATGCTATACCACAGGACCCTGGCGGAAAAGCTGATGGTAAAATTCCCATCCGACAGCGCTAGTGGCAGAAGGCGCAGTTCCGAGGGCCAGGTAGCAGGGGAGGCGTGGAGATCAGGCAGCATGTACAGCGCAGGCAGGGGAACACTCTCCAAGGCCTTTGCCAGCTTTATGGCTCCCCAGCAAGACTGTGTCACCACTCCCCAGTCAAGGCTGAGTCGGCGGGAGCACTGTAAAAGGATGGTGAGGGAGTACGTAGCCGATCCCACGGCCGTCCTCCCCGACGCCTCTGCCCCCTACAACTACTGGGTGTCGAAGCTGGACACGTCGCCTGAACCCGCGCTATATGCCCTGGAGGTGCTTGCTTGTCCTGCGGCTAGCGTCTTGTCAGAGAGGGTGTTTAGTGCGGCTGGGGGAATCATCACGGATAAGCGTACCCGCCTGTCAACCGACAGTGCCGACAGGCTTAGACTCATAAAGATGAACAAAGCCTGGATTTCCCCAGACTTCTCTTCTCCACCAGCGGACAGCAGCGGTACCTAAACAATACGTAGGCTGCACCCGCGGATGGAAGAATCGTTCTCTATCACCATAAAAAACGGGGACCTTTTAGCTTCATCAATCAGTGTATTATATTCATCCTCCTCCTCCTGCTCCTCCTCCTGAAACCTCACGTAATCACGCCGAATGGGCAATTTTTCTTAGGCCCACAAGGCTCAGTCATATAATTTTTGTAAACAATTTTTATACGTTTCAATGCTCATTAAAGCGTTGTAACTTGCACCTGAACCAATTTTTATTTTAACTGGGCTGTCTCCAAGCCTAGTTACAAATTAAGCCACATTAACCAAAGCGATTAATGGGTTTCACCTGCCCTCTTGGTTGGGCATGGGCAATTTTTCTGAGGTACATTAGTACTGTTGGTACACAAATTTTTTGGGGCCCTCGCCTACAGTGTAATCCAATTAATTTTTAGCCCACCTGCATTAAACCTGACATTACCTCAGCTGTGCTGGGCACTGCAATGGGGTATATTTATGCACCGCCGCTGGGTTCCAGGGACCCACCCATGCTGTCAGTCCACACGGAGTTGTAACTGCATGTGTCCACTTCTAAAGAACCCCAGTCTGACTGGGGCATGCAGTGTGGGCCGAAGCCCACCTGCATTAAACCTGACATTAGCTTTGCTGTCCAGGGCACTGCAATGGGATATATTTATGTACCGCCGGTGGCTTTTTCAGGGTTAAAATTCTAAGTACAGCACCAATCAGGCCCACCCCACTTGCCCCGTTGCCGGCCGTAAGAAGAGACACCACACAGAGGTCTGGTATAGTTTCTCACACGGGACATGGCTGCGGCTGCCGACGTCGACGTGCTTTATTACAGATTACATGAGATCTTATACCCTTTTTCCCATCCCCACCAGGGGGTGATGGGCTCATAACCATATATGGGAAGTCCGGATTTGCGGACTGAGACAGTGAAAATCATATAACAGTCATTATCTTGATACTGGTGCCTCTGGTTTATGTACAAAAAATCACGTATTCAATTAACTCCAGTACAAAGAATCACCCACTCAATTCTAAGAAGTCCGGATTTCGGGCCTAAGACAGTGAAAATTATGTACATGGTTGAACATCTTGATATCTTGTTTCTGGGAAAATGGCCAAGTACACGCGTCCTTCATGTCTGGTTCTTCTTCTCTGAATTTCTAGAACATCTCTCTCAGCCTTGGAATATCTGATGTAAGGCGACATATAAGTTTTTTCTCTCATTTGGAATTGAATAAAACTTGCATATAGGTATAAAAGCATAAAAAACACATATGGCAATATATATATACCCTCACAAACCCCCCTAAAAAACTTAATATGGAGATCAAGCATCAGACTTTGCACTCTTCCTCGGTCGTCTCTCCCTTGCGTCAGGGTTTCTCCACTGCCCGTAAGTCCCTACTCCTAAAGGGGAGGGATCCCTACCTCACCTCAGAAGGAGGCCATGGATTCCCTGGGCTTATTTCCGGGCATCCATACCCTCTATCTGTACAAGTTAACACCCCACAGGGTGTGCCCTCGCCGGAACCTAAGGTCTTCTGCACTTTCCCTAGGCAAATGGGAAGTCCACTGACAGTCCATCTTAGGAGACTGAGGCAGGCGCAGTACTAGTCCATCTCTCCATTCTTCTGGTAACGTATCTGGTTGGCATTATCGGAACTGGCTCTTCATCTTTTTTAAACAAGGGAAATTTTGGTCACATTAAAGGGATAATACACAAACAGGAAATTACATACCCCACCTCTTTCTGCTAAAATCATATCCAGGGCCACTCTATTTTGGAACGCCATGGATGCAGTGGGCCCTAACTGGTCAATTAACCCTTGCAAAGCATCTCTGGTGTAGTTTACAAACCTCTGCTGATTGTAATAGATATAATTCATCCAATCTACATTATTATTAACAGTGACAATAGAAAATAAGGACTCAAAACCTGCTTTGACATGATCTCTAGAATTAAATTCATCTGGCACCCCCCTTGGCACTCCTATTGTATCTATGTGTACATGTGGATTAAAGTTACCACCTGGAGCGTCAACTTCTCTCTTAGCACGATGCGGTGTTGGATTCTCACCCTCAGTGTAGGCTTCATATTGCACATTTGATTGTATTAATTTTGTTCTGAAACAGGGGGCTAGTGTACAGTAGTCAAAGGTGTGTGTTAGAGGAATTGTACCACATTATAGCATGTAAAGGATATACAGGATCATGAGTTTTTGCAGTGCGAAGTGTGGATCCAAGTGGGCTTTCCTTCGAGCTTGACTGCAGTTGGGGTGGTAAGCAACATCTGGTAAGGACATTCAAACAGGGTTTGTCTCTCAAACTTTTTCACATAGACCCTGTCACCTGGTTTCAGATTGTGACACTCATCTGTAGGATCTGGGAGAAAAGCAGAGACTACAGAATACATTACTAACAATTCCTTGGAGAGGCCTATGACAAAATTAACAAGAAAATCATTCCCCAAATTCAGCTACTGTGGCATGTACCCTCCTGGGAAAAAGAAAAACTAATGAAAGACACTCAATTCAAAATTTGACCATTTCCTCCATTGCCTTTTGTATCTACTTTCCCACTACTCCGCGGATGGTAGGGTGTGTGGAAAGCCTGGAATATACCCCAAAACAGACATGATGTGTTGTATTATTTCACCTGTGAAGTGTGTACCTTTGTTTGACTCAATCACTTCCGGTACCCCATATCTGCGGATTACCTCATTCATGAGCTTCTGTGCGATTACCTGCTTATTTACTTTGGTAACAGGGTAGGTCTCCAACCTGAAAAACATTAACAACAACAAGCACATATTCATGCTTCCCAACAAGTGGTAGCTGAGTGTAGCCAATTTGCAATCCCTGAAATGGGTAGAGTGGTCTAGGCAAGTGTGATGTGGCAAATTTACTTCTGCCCTGTTGCTTACGGCAAAGATCATGCAAAATTGGACAAATGATGCAGCAGCTACAGAAAACCAAGGAGCCACCCGTCCTTGTTCAAGCGTCGTCATCATTGTTGCTTTGAGAGGTGCGTCTTTCCGTGCGTCAGCTGGGCCGTCATTGGTGTAAGGAGAATTTATGTGTTTATCAAAGAGAAGACGATCCCAGATCTCGTGCAGAAGTCTGGGCCCAGGAGAAATATAAAGTCACACCAGCCTGTGCTGTATCAAGTGATGTCATCCCGTCATCCCGTCAAGAGGGAAACAGTATACATATATACGCTGCCTACAGTATCTGTCTGCTGTCTCAGCTCAGCCTTTAAAAAAATAGAAGCAAAACACTTAAGGCCTACCAGTGGCCTTTGGACACTTGACTGCTTCTGCGCTGTGAATTCCACTAGCTCAGTCATACGCACCTACATCTCACTACAGGCTTGCGCAAAATTCTTTCCTGGCTCTGCTGTGCATTCCGTAAGTGAAGTCAACCACAGGCCAATAAGCGGCACATTTAATTACAGCGTTCTGTTTCTGCACTACTGGTAATACACCATGCTGAGGGGTAGGGGTAGGCCTATAGGACGTGGACGCGGGCGAGGACGCGGAGGCCCAAGTCAGGGTGTGGGCACAGGCCGAGCTCCTGATCCAGGTATATCGCAGCTGACTGCTGCGGGATTAGGAGAGAGGCACGTTTCTGGCGTCCCAAGATTAATCTCACAATTAATGGGTCCACGCGGTAGACCTTTATTAGAAAATGAGCAGTGTGAGCAGGTCCTGTCGTGGATGGCAGAAAGTGCATCCAGCAATCTATCGACCACCCAGAGTTCTGCGCCGTCCACTGCTGCAACTCTGAATCCTCTGGCTGCTGCTCCTCCTTCGTCCCAGCCTCCTCACTCCATTACAATGACACATTCTGAGGAGCAGGCAGACTCCCAGGAACTGTTCTCGGGCCCCTGCCCAGAATGGGCAGCAATGGTTCCTATCCCACCAGAGGAGTTTGTCGTGACCGATGCCCAACCTTTGGAAAGTTCCCGGGGTCCGGGGGATGAGGCTGGGGATTTCCGGCAACTGTCTCAAGAGCTTTCAGTGGGTGAGGAGGACGACGACGATGAGACACAGTTGTCTATCAGTCAGGTAGTAGTAATTGCAGTAAGTCCGAGGGAGGAGCGCACAGAGGATTCGGAGGAAGAGCAGCAGGACAATGAGGTGACTGACCCCACCTGGTTTGAAAAGCCTACTGAGGACAGGTCTTCAGAGGGGGAGGCAAGTGCAGCAGCAGGGCAGGTTGAAAGAGGCAGTGCGGTGGCCAGGGGTAGAGGCAGGGCCAGACCGAATAATCCACCAACTGTTTCCCAAAGCGCCCCCTCGCGCCATGCCACCCTGCAGAGGCCGAGGTGCTCAAAGGTCTGGCAGTTTTTCACTGAGAGTGCAGACGACCAACGAACAGTGGTGTGCAACCTTTGTCGCGCCAAGATCAGCCGGGGAGCCACCACCACCAGCCTCACCACCACCAGCATGCGCAGGCATATGATGGCCAAGCACCCCACAAGGTGGGACGAAGGCCGTTCAGCGCCTCCGGTTTGCACCACTGCCTCTCCCCCTGTGCCCCAACCTGCCACTGAGATCCAACCCCCCTCTCAGGACACAGGCACTACCGTCTCCTGGCATGCACCCACACCCTCACCTCCGCTGTCCTCGGCCCCATCCACCAATGTCTCTCAGCGTACCATCCAGCTGTCGCTAGCGCAAGTGTTTGAGCACAAGCGCAAGTACGCCGCCACGCACCCGCACGCTCAAGCGTTAAACGTGAACATAGCCAAATTGATCAGCCTGGAGATGCTGCCGTATAGGCTTGTGGAAACGTAGGCTTTCAAAAGCATGATGGCGGCGGCGGCCCCGCGCTACTCGGTTCCCAGTCGCCACTACTTTTCCCGATGTGCCGTCCCAGCCCTGCACGACCACGTCTCCCGCAACATTGTACGCGCCCTCACCAACGCGGTTACTGCCAAGGTCCACTTAACAACGGACACGTGGACAAGCACAGGCGGGCAGGGCCACTATATCTCCCTGACGGCACATTGGGTGAATTTAGTGGAGGCTGGGACCGAGTTAGAGCCTGGGACCGCTCACGTCCTACCCACCCCCAGAATTGCGGGCCCCAGCTCGGTGGTGGTATCTGCGGCGGTGTATGCTTCCTCCACTAAACCACCCTCCTCCTCCTACGCAACCTCTGTCTCGCAATCAAGATGTGTCAGCAGCAGCACGTCGCCAGCAGTCGGTGTCGCGCGACGTGGCAGCACAGCGGTGGGCAAGCGTCAGCAGGCCGTGCTGAAACTACTCAGCTTAGGAGAGAAGAGGCACACGGCCCACGAACTGCTGCAGGGTCTGACAGAGCAGACCGACCGCTGGCTTGCGCCGCTGAGCCTCCAACCGGGCATGGTCGTGTGTGACAACGGCCGTAACCTGGTGGCCGTAGCCGTGCAGCTCGGCAGCCTCACGCACGTGCCATGCCTGGCCCACATCTTTAATTTGGTGGTTCAGCGCTTTCTGAAAAGCTACCCACGCTTGTCAGACCTGCTCGGAAAGGTGCGCCGACTCAGCGCACATTTCCGCAAGTCCCACACGGACGCTGCCACCCTGCGCACCCTGCAACATCGGTTTAATCTGCCAGTGCACCGACTGCTGTGCGACGTGCCCACACGGTGGAACTCTACGCTCCACATGTTAGCCAGGCTCTATGAGCAGCGTAGAGCTATAGTGGAATACCAACTCCAACATGGGCGGCGTAGTGAGAGTCAGCCTCCTCAATTCTTTACAGAAGAGTGGGCCTGGTTGGCAGACATCTGCCAGGTCCTTGGAAACTTTGAGGAGTCTACCCAGATGGTGAGCGGCGATACTGCAATCATTAGCTTCACCATTCCTCTGCTATGCCTCTTGAGAAGTTCCCTGCAAAGCATAAAGGCAGACGCTTTGCGCTCGGAAACGGAGGCGGGGGAAGACAGTATGTCGCTGGATAGTCAGAGCACCCTCCTGTCTATATCTCAGCGCGTTGAGGAGGAGGAGGAGATGGAGGAGCATGAGGAGGAGGGGGAAGAGACAGCTTGGCCCACTGCTGACGGTACCCATGCTGCTTGCCTGTCATCCTTTCAGCGTGTATGGCCTGAGGAGGAGGAGGAGGAGGATCCTGAAAGTGATCTTCCTAGTGAGGACAGCCATGTGTTGCGTACAGATACCCTGGCACACATGGCTGACTTCATGTTAGGATGCCTTTCTCGTGACCCTCGCGTTACACGCATTCTGGCCACTACGGATTACTGGGTGTACACACTGCTCGACCCACGGTATAAGGAGAACCTTTCCACTCTCATTCCCGAAGAGGAAAGGGGTTCGAGAGTGATGCTATACCACAGGACCCTGGCGGAAAAGCTGATGGTAAAATTCCCATCCGACAGCGCTAGTGGCAGAAGGCGCAGTTCCGAGGGCCAGGTAGCAGGGGAGGCGTGGAGATCAGGCAGCATGTACAGCGCAGGCAGGGGAACACTCTCCAAGGCCTTTGCCAGCTTTATGGCTCCCCAGCAAGACTGTGTCACCACTCCCCAGTCAAGGCTGAGTCGGCGGGAGCACTGTAAAAGGATGGTGAGGGAGTACGTAGCCGATCCCACGGCCGTCCTCCCCGACGCCTCTGCCCCCTACAACTACTGGGTGTCGAAGCTGGACACGTCGCCTGAACCCGCGCTATATGCCCTGGAGGTGCTTGCTTGTCCTGCGGCTAGCGTCTTGTCAGAGAGGGTGTTTAGTGCGGCTGGGGGAATCATCACGGATAAGCGTACCCGCCTGTCAACCGACAGTGCCGACAGGCTTAGACTCATAAAGATGAACAAAGCCTGGATTTCCCCAGACTTCTCTTCTCCACCAGCGGACAGCAGCGGTACCTAAACAATACGTAGGCTGCACCCGCGGATGGAAGAATCGTTCTCTATCACCATAAAAAACGGGGACCTTTTAGCTTCATCAATCAGTGTATTATATTCATCCTCCTCCTCCTGCTCCTCCTCCTGAAACCTCACGTAATCACGCCGAATGGGCAATTTTTCTTAGGCCCACAAGGCTCAGTCATATAATTTTTGTAAACAATTTTTATACGTTTCAATGCTCATTAAAGCGTTGTAACTTGCACCTGAACCAATTTTTATTTTAACTGGGCTGTCTCCAAGCCTAGTTACAAATTAAGCCACATTAACCAAAGCGATTAATGGGTTTCACCTGCCCTCTTGGTTGGGCATGGGCAATTTTTCTGAGGTACATTAGTACTGTTGGTACACAAATTTTTTGGGGCCCTCGCCTACAGTGTAATCCAATTAATTTTTAGCCCACCTGCATTAAACCTGACATTACCTCAGCTGTGCTGGGCACTGCAATGGGGTATATTTATGCACCGCCGCTGGGTTCCAGGGACCCACCCATGCTGTCAGTCCACACGGAGTTGTAACTGCATGTGTCCACTTCTAAAGAACCCCAGTCTGACTGGGGCATGCAGTGTGGGCCGAAGCCCACCTGCATTAAACCTGACATTAGCTTTGCTGTCCAGGGCACTGCAATGGGATATATTTATGTACCGCCGGTGGCTTTTTCAGGGTTAAAATTCTAAGTACAGCACCAATCAGGCCCACCCCACTTGCCCCGTTGCCGGCCGTAAGAAGAGACACCACACAGAGGTCTGGTATAGTTTCTCACACGGGACATGGCTGCGGCTGCCGACGTCGACGTGCTTTATTACAGATTACATGAGATCTTATACCCTTTTTCCCATCCCCACCAGGGGGTGATGGGCTCATAACCATATATGGGAAGTCCGGATTTGCGGACTGAGACAGTGAAAATCATATAACAGTCATTATCTTGATACTGGTGCCTCTGGTTTATGTACAAAAAATCACGTATTCAATTAACTCCAGTACAAAGAATCACCCACTCAATTCTAAGAAGTCCGGATTTCGGGCCTAAGACAGTGAAAATTATGTACATGGTTGAACATCTTGATATCTTGTTTCTGGGAAAATGGCCAAGTACACGCGTCCTTCATGTCTGGTTCTTCTTCTCTGAATTTCTAGAACATCTCTCTCAGCCTTGGAATATCTGATGTAAGGCGACATATAAGTTTTTTCTCTCATTTGGAATTGAATAAAACTTGCATATAGGTATAAAAGCATAAAAAACACATATGGCAATATATATATACCCTCACAAACCCCCCTAAAAAACTTAATATGGAGATCAAGCATCAGACTTTGCACTCTTCCTCGGTCGTCTCTCCCTTGCGTCAGGGTTTCTCCACTGCCCGTAAGTCCCTACTCCTAAAGGGGAGGGATCCCTACCTCACCTCAGAAGGAGGCCATGGATTCCCTGGGCTTATTTCCGGGCATCCATACCCTCTATCTGTACAAGTTAACACCCCACAGGGTGTGCCCTCGCCGGAACCTAAGGTCTTCTGCACTTTCCCTAGGCAAATGGGAAGTCCACTGACAGTCCATCTTAGGAGACTGAGGCAGGCGCAGTACTAGTCCATCTCTCCATTCTTCTGGTAACGTATCTGGTTGGCATTATCGGAACTGGCTCTTCATCTTTTTTAAACAAGGGAAATTTTGGTCACATTAAAGGGATAATACACAAACAGGAAATTACATACCCCACCTCTTTCTGCTAAAATCATATCCAGGGCCACTCTATTTTGGAACGCCATGGATGCAGTGGGCCCTAACTGGTCAATTAACCCTTGCAAAGCATCTCTGGTGTAGTTTACAAACCTCTGCTGATTGTAATAGATATAATTCATCCAATCTACATTATTATTAACAGTGACAATAGAAAATAAGGACTCAAAACCTGCTTTGACATGATCTCTAGAATTAAATTCATCTGGCACCCCCCTTGGCACTCCTATTGTATCTATGTGTACATGTGGATTAAAGTTACCACCTGGAGCGTCAACTTCTCTCTTAGCACGATGCGGTGTTGGATTCTCACCCTCAGTGTAGGCTTCATATTGCACATTTGATTGTATTAATTTTGTTCTGAAACAGGGGGCTAGTGTACAGTAGTCAAAGGTGTGTGTTAGAGGAATTGTACCACATTATAGCATGTAAAGGATATACAGGATCATGAGTTTTTGCAGTGCGAAGTGTGGATCCAAGTGGGCTTTCCTTCGAGCTTGACTGCAGTTGGGGTGGTAAGCAACATCTGGTAAGGACATTCAAACAGGGTTTGTCTCTCAAACTTTTTCACATAGACCCTGTCACCTGGTTTCAGATTGTGACACTCATCTGTAGGATCTGGGAGAAAAGCAGAGACTACAGAATACATTACTAACAATTCCTTGGAGAGGCCTATGACAAAATTAACAAGAAAATCATTCCCCAAATTCAGCTACTGTGGCATGTACCCTCCTGGGAAAAAGAAAAACTAATGAAAGACACTCAATTCAAAATTTGACCATTTCCTCCATTGCCTTTTGTATCTACTTTCCCACTACTCCGCGGATGGTAGGGTGTGTGGAAAGCCTGGAATATACCCCAAAACAGACATGATGTGTTGTATTATTTCACCTGTGAAGTGTGTACCTTTGTTTGACTCAATCACTTCCGGTACCCCATATCTGCGGATTACCTCATTCATGAGCTTCTGTGCGATTACCTGCTTATTTACTTTGGTAACAGGGTAGGTCTCCAACCTGAAAAACATTAACAACAACAAGCACATATTCATGCTTCCCAACAAGTGGTAGCTGAGTGTAGCCAATTTGCAATCCCTGAAATGGGTAGAGTGGTCTAGGCAAGTGTGATGTGGCAAATTTACTTCTGCCCTGTTGCTTACGGCAAAGATCATGCAAAATTGGACAAATGATGCAGCAGCTACAGAAAACCAAGGAGCCACCCGTCCTTGTTCAAGCGTCGTCATCATTGTTGCTTTGAGAGGTGCGTCTTTCCGTGCGTCAGCTGGGCCGTCATTGGTGTAAGGAGAATTTATGTGTTTATCAAAGAGAAGACGATCCCAGATCTCGTGCAGAAGTCTGGGCCCAGGAGAAATATAAAGTCACACCAGCCTGTGCTGTATCAAGTGATGTCTAATTTTTTCTAAGGCGTATTTGGTTCTTATACTATAAATGACATCACAGCAAAAGTATATACCTCCAAGATTAATAATAATACATGATAGGCTAAAACAAAAATGATTAACATAAGTTACACCTCCTTAAGTGTATCTATTACATACAATAAGACCGTCATAAATTCAGGAGAAAGGAAGGCATGGGAAGCGCCTTACAGTCTACCCCGTCTTCCTGTATACATTATCTATAAACATACATGGGTGATTTAGTAGACTGTCTTATCTTCTAATCTTTCTTCCTCAGAAGACATGCAGGCCTATAGAAGAGTTTCGTTTAACCCTTTCACTGCTATATATTCCTAGTCTACAATGCAATATAGAATAATTAACTGATACATTGATCTACAATTTTCTTAACATTCCCCACTTTAGATCAATACATCAACACAGTATAATAGTAAATACACATATAAAATGACTCTACCACAGACCCCCTGGCTACGGCCCGAAGCTTTATTACCAGGACGCCTGGGTTCACACTTCAAGACTAAGTATATAATTATTTCATATAAAAATATTTCATTGATGCAAATATATCTTTATAAAGTTCTTCCACCAATTGTACCCACAATTAGGCCCGCCTCCAAGAGAAGCTTGGCCTTGATTTATTATGAGATTGATGCTTCTTTCTTCATATATAAATGATTGTCCATCATGATATAAAATCTTATTTATCGAGGTGTCCATCAGTTATTAGAGCGATCCTCCGGTACAATCAGAACGCTTGTGGGCTTGTGAAAAACGTAGGCTTTCAAAAGCATGATGGCGGCGGCGGCCCCGCGCTACTCGGTTTCCAGTCGCCACTACTTTTCCCGATGTGCCGTCCCAGCCCTGCACGACCACGTCTCCCGCAACATTGTACGCGCCCTCACCAACGCGGTTACTGCCAAGGTCCACTTAACAACGGACACGTGGACAAGCGCAGGCGGGCAGGGCCACTATATCTCCCTGACGGCACATTGGGTGAATTTAGTGGAGGCTGGGACCGAGTTAGAGCCTGGGACCGCTCACGTCCTACCCACCCCCAGAATTGCGGGCCCCAGCTCGGTGGTGGTATCTGCGGCGGTGTATGCTTCCTCCACTAAACCACCCTCCTCCTCCTACGCAACCTCTGTCTCGCAATCAAGATGTGTCAGCAGCAGCACGTCGCCAGCAGTCGGTGTCGCGCGACGTGGCAGCACAGCGGTGGGCAAGCGTCAGCAGGCCGTGCTGAAACTACTCAGCTTAGGAGAGAAGAGGCACACGGCCCACGAACTGCTGCAGGGTCTGACAGAGCAGACCGACCGCTGGCTTGCGCCGCTGAGCCTCCAACCGGGCATGGTCGTGTGTGACAACGGCCGTAACCTGGTGGCCGTAGCCGTGCAGCTCGGCAGCCTCACGCACGTGCCATGCCTGGCCCACATCTTTAATTTGGTGGTTCAGCGCTTTCTGAAAAGCTACCCACGCTTGTCAGACCTGCTCGGAAAGGTGCGCCGACTCAGCGCACATTTCCGCAAGTCCCACACGGACGCTGCCACCCTGCGCACCCTGCAACATCGGTTTAATCTGCCAGTGCACCGACTGCTGTGCGACGTGCCCACACGGTGGAACTCTACGCTCCACATGTTAGCCAGGCTCTATGAGCAGCGTAGAGCTATAGTGGAATACCAACTCCAACATGGGCGGCGTAGTGAGAGTCAGCCTCCTCAATTCTTTACAGAAGAGTGGGCCTGGTTGGCAGACATCTGCCAGGTCCTTGGAAACTTTGAGGAGTCTACCCAGATGGTGAGCGGCGATACTGCAATCATTAGCTTCACCATTCCTCTGCTATGCCTCTTGAGAAGTTCCCTGCAAAGCATAAAGGCAGACGCTTTGCGCTCGGAAACGGAGGCGGGGGAAGACAGTATGTCGCTGGATAGTCAGAGCACCCTCCTGTCTATATCTCAGCGCGTTGAGGAGGAGGAGGAGATGGAGGAGCATGAGGAGGAGGGGGAAGAGACAGCTTGGCCCACTGCTGACGGTACCCATGCTGCTTGCCTGTCATCCTTTCAGCGTGTATGGCCTGAGGAGGAGGAGGAGGAGGATCCTGAAAGTGATCTTCCTAGTGAGGACAGCCATGTGTTGCGTACAGATACCCTGGCACACATGGCTGACTTCATGTTAGGATGCCTTTCTCGTGACCCTCGCGTTACACGCATTCTGGCCACTACGGATTACTGGGTGTACACACTGCTCGACCCACGGTATAAGGAGAACCTTTCCACTCTCATTCCCGAAGAGGAAAGGGGTTCGAGAGTGATGCTATACCACAGGACCCTGGCGGAAAAGCTGATGGTAAAATTCCCATCCGACAGCGCTAGTGGCAGAAGGCGCAGTTCCGAGGGCCAGGTAGCAGGGGAGGCGTGGAGATCAGGCAGCATGTACAGCGCAGGCAGGGGAACACTCTCCAAGGCCTTTGCCAGCTTTATGGCTCCCCAGCAAGACTGTGTCACCACTCCCCAGTCAAGGCTGAGTCGGCGGGAGCACTGTAAAAGGATGGTGAGGGAGTACGTAGCCGATCCCACGGCCGTCCTCCCCGACGCCTCTGCCCCCTACAACTACTGGGTGTCGAAGCTGGACACGTCGCCTGAACCCGCGCTATATGCCCTGGAGGTGCTTGCTTGTCCTGCGGCTAGCGTCTTGTCAGAGAGGGTGTTTAGTGCGGCTGGGGGAATCATCACGGATAAGCGTACCCGCCTGTCAACCGACAGTGCCGACAGGCTTAGACTCATAAAGATGAACAAAGCCTGGATTTCCCCAGACTTCTCTTCTCCACCAGCGGACAGCAGCGGTACCTAAACAATACGTAGGCTGCACCCGCGGATGGAAGAATCGTTCTCTATCACCATAAAAAACGGGGACCTTTTAGCTTCATCAATCAGTGTATTATATTCATCCTCCTCCTCCTGCTCCTCCTCCTGAAACCTCACGTAATCACGCCGAATGGGCAATTTTTCTTAGGCCCACAAGGCTCAGTCATATAATTTTTGTAAACAATTTTTATACGTTTCAATGCTCATTAAAGCGTTGTAACTTGCACCTGAACCAATTTTTATTTTAACTGGGCTGTCTCCAAGCCTAGTTACAAATTAAGCCACATTAACCAAAGCGATTAATGGGTTTCACCTGCCCTCTTGGTTGGGCATGGGCAATTTTTCTGAGGTACATTAGTACTGTTGGTACACAAATTTTTTGGGGCCCTCGCCTACAGTGTAATCCAATTAATTTTTAGCCCACCTGCATTAAACCTGACATTACCTCAGCTGTGCTGGGCACTGCAATGGGGTATATTTATGCACCGCCGCTGGGTTCCAGGGACCCACCCATGCTGTCAGTCCACACGGAGTTGTAACTGCATGTGTCCACTTCTAAAGAACCCCAGTCTGACTGGGGCATGCAGTGTGGGCCGAAGCCCACCTGCATTAAACCTGACATTAGCTTTGCTGTCCAGGGCACTGCAATGGGATATATTTATGTACCGCCGGTGGCTTTTTCAGGGTTAAAATTCTAAGTACAGCACCAATCAGGCCCACCCCACTTGCCCCGTTGCCGGCCGTAAGAAGAGACACCACACAGAGGTCTGGTATAGTTTCTCACACGGGACATGGCTGCGGCTGCCGACGTCGACGTGCTTTATTACAGATTACATGAGATCTTATACCCTTTTTCCCATCCCCACCAGGGGGTGATGGGCTCATAACCATATATGGGAAGTCCGGATTTGCGGACTGAGACAGTGAAAATCATATAACAGTCATTATCTTGATACTGGTGCCTCTGGTTTATGTACAAAAAATCACGTATTCAATTAACTCCAGTACAAAGAATCACCCACTCAATTCTAAGAAGTCCGGATTTCGGGCCTAAGACAGTGAAAATTATGTACATGGTTGAACATCTTGATATCTTGTTTCTGGGAAAATGGCCAAGTACACGCGTCCTTCATGTCTGGTTCTTCTTCTCTGAATTTCTAGAACATCTCTCTCAGCCTTGGAATATCTGATGTAAGGCGACATATAAGTTTTTTCTCTCATTTGGAATTGAATAAAACTTGCATATAGGTATAAAAGCATAAAAAACACATATGGCAATATATATATACCCTCACAAACCCCCCTAAAAAACTTAATATGGAGATCAAGCATCAGACTTTGCACTCTTCCTCGGTCGTCTCTCCCTTGCGTCAGGGTTTCTCCACTGCCCGTAAGTCCCTACTCCTAAAGGGGAGGGATCCCTACCTCACCTCAGAAGGAGGCCATGGATTCCCTGGGCTTATTTCCGGGCATCCATACCCTCTATCTGTACAAGTTAACACCCCACAGGGTGTGCCCTCGCCGGAACCTAAGGTCTTCTGCACTTTCCCTAGGCAAATGGGAAGTCCACTGACAGTCCATCTTAGGAGACTGAGGCAGGCGCAGTACTAGTCCATCTCTCCATTCTTCTGGTAACGTATCTGGTTGGCATTATCGGAACTGGCTCTTCATCTTTTTTAAACAAGGGAAATTTTGGTCACATTAAAGGGATAATACACAAACAGGAAATTACATACCCCACCTCTTTCTGCTAAAATCATATCCAGGGCCACTCTATTTTGGAACGCCATGGATGCAGTGGGCCCTAACTGGTCAATTAACCCTTGCAAAGCATCTCTGGTGTAGTTTACAAACCTCTGCTGATTGTAATAGATATAATTCATCCAATCTACATTATTATTAACAGTGACAATAGAAAATAAGGACTCAAAACCTGCTTTGACATGATCTCTAGAATTAAATTCATCTGGCACCCCCCTTGGCACTCCTATTGTATCTATGTGTACATGTGGATTAAAGTTACCACCTGGAGCGTCAACTTCTCTCTTAGCACGATGCGGTGTTGGATTCTCACCCTCAGTGTAGGCTTCATATTGCACATTTGATTGTATTAATTTTGTTCTGAAACAGGGGGCTAGTGTACAGTAGTCAAAGGTGTGTGTTAGAGGAATTGTACCACATTATAGCATGTAAAGGATATACAGGATCATGAGTTTTTGCAGTGCGAAGTGTGGATCCAAGTGGGCTTTCCTTCGAGCTTGACTGCAGTTGGGGTGGTAAGCAACATCTGGTAAGGACATTCAAACAGGGTTTGTCTCTCAAACTTTTTCACATAGACCCTGTCACCTGGTTTCAGATTGTGACACTCATCTGTAGGATCTGGGAGAAAAGCAGAGACTACAGAATACATTACTAACAATTCCTTGGAGAGGCCTATGACAAAATTAACAAGAAAATCATTCCCCAAATTCAGCTACTGTGGCATGTACCCTCCTGGGAAAAAGAAAAACTAATGAAAGACACTCAATTCAAAATTTGACCATTTCCTCCATTGCCTTTTGTATCTACTTTCCCACTACTCCGCGGATGGTAGGGTGTGTGGAAAGCCTGGAATATACCCCAAAACAGACATGATGTGTTGTATTATTTCACCTGTGAAGTGTGTACCTTTGTTTGACTCAATCACTTCCGGTACCCCATATCTGCGGATTACCTCATTCATGAGCTTCTGTGCGATTACCTGCTTATTTACTTTGGTAACAGGGTAGGTCTCCAACCTGAAAAACATTAACAACAACAAGCACATATTCATGCTTCCCAACAAGTGGTAGCTGAGTGTAGCCAATTTGCAATCCCTGAAATGGGTAGAGTGGTCTAGGCAAGTGTGATGTGGCAAATTTACTTCTGCCCTGTTGCTTACGGCAAAGATCATGCAAAATTGGACAAATGATGCAGCAGCTACAGAAAACCAAGGAGCCACCCGTCCTTGTTCAAGCGTCGTCATCATTGTTGCTTTGAGAGGTGCGTCTTTCCGTGCGTCAGCTGGGCCGTCATTGGTGTAAGGAGAATTTATGTGTTTATCAAAGAGAAGACGATCCCAGATCTCGTGCAGAAGTCTGGGCCCAGGAGAAATATAAAGTCACACCAGCCTGTGCTGTATCAAGTGATGTCTAATTTTTTCTAAGGCGTATTTGGTTCTTATACTATAAATGACATCACAGCAAAAGTATATACCTCCAAGATTAATAATAATACATGATAGGCTAAAACAAAAATGATTAACATAAGTTACACCTCCTTAAGTGTATCTATTACATACAATAAGACCGTCATAAATTCAGGAGAAAGGAAGGCATGGGAAGCGCCTTACAGTCTACCCCGTCTTCCTGTATACATTATCTATAAACATACATGGGTGATTTAGTAGACTGTCTTATCTTCTAATCTTTCTTCCTCAGAAGACATGCAGGCCTATAGAAGAGTTTCGTTTAACCCTTTCACTGCTATATATTCCTAGTCTACAATGCAATATAGAATAATTAACTGATACATTGATCTACAATTTTCTTAACATTCCCCACTTTAGATCAATACATCAACACAGTATAATAGTAAATACACATATAAAATGACTCTACCACAGACCCCCTGGCTACGGCCCGAAGCTTTATTACCAGGACGCCTGGGTTCACACTTCAAGACTAAGTATATAATTATTTCATATAAAAATATTTCATTGATGCAAATATATCTTTATAAAGTTCTTCCACCAATTGTACCCACAATTAGGCCCGCCTCCAAGAGAAGCTTGGCCTTGATTTATTATGAGATTGATGCTTCTTTCTTCATATATAAATGATTGTCCATCATGATATAAAATCTTATTTATCGAGGTGTCCATCAGTTATTAGAGCGATCCTCCGGTACAATCAGAACGCTTGTGGGCTTGTGAAAAACGTAGGCTTTCAAAAGCATGATGGCGGCGGCGGCCCCGCGCTACTCGGTTTCCAGTCGCCACTACTTTTCCCGATGTGCCGTCCCAGCCCTGCACGACCACGTCTCCCGCAACATTGTACGCGCCCTCACCAACGCGGTTACTGCCAAGGTCCACTTAACAACGGACACGTGGACAAGCGCAGGCGGGCAGGGCCACTATATCTCCCTGACGGCACATTGGGTGAATTTAGTGGAGGCTGGGACCGAGTTAGAGCCTGGGACCGCTCACGTCCTACCCACCCCCAGAATTGCGGGCCCCAGCTCGGTGGTGGTATCTGCGGCGGTGTATGCTTCCTCCACTAAACCACCCTCCTCCTCCTACGCAACCTCTGTCTCGCAATCAAGATGTGTCAGCAGCAGCACGTCGCCAGCAGTCGGTGTCGCGCGACGTGGCAGCACAGCGGTGGGCAAGCGTCAGCAGGCCGTGCTGAAACTACTCAGCTTAGGAGAGAAGAGGCACACGGCCCACGAACTGCTGCAGGGTCTGACAGAGCAGACCGACCGCTGGCTTGCGCCGCTGAGCCTCCAACCGGGCATGGTCGTGTGTGACAACGGCCGTAACCTGGTGGCCGTAGCCGTGCAGCTCGGCAGCCTCACGCACGTGCCATGCCTGGCCCACATCTTTAATTTGGTGGTTCAGCGCTTTCTGAAAAGCTACCCACGCTTGTCAGACCTGCTCGGAAAGGTGCGCCGACTCAGCGCACATTTCCGCAAGTCCCACACGGACGCTGCCACCCTGCGCACCCTGCAACATCGGTTTAATCTGCCAGTGCACCGACTGCTGTGCGACGTGCCCACACGGTGGAACTCTACGCTCCACATGTTAGCCAGGCTCTATGAGCAGCGTAGAGCTATAGTGGAATACCAACTCCAACATGGGCGGCGTAGTGAGAGTCAGCCTCCTCAATTCTTTACAGAAGAGTGGGCCTGGTTGGCAGACATCTGCCAGGTCCTTGGAAACTTTGAGGAGTCTACCCAGATGGTGAGCGGCGATACTGCAATCATTAGCTTCACCATTCCTCTGCTATGCCTCTTGAGAAGTTCCCTGCAAAGCATAAAGGCAGACGCTTTGCGCTCGGAAACGGAGGCGGGGGAAGACAGTATGTCGCTGGATAGTCAGAGCACCCTCCTGTCTATATCTCAGCGCGTTGAGGAGGAGGAGGAGATGGAGGAGCATGAGGAGGAGGGGGAAGAGACAGCTTGGCCCACTGCTGACGGTACCCATGCTGCTTGCCTGTCATCCTTTCAGCGTGTATGGCCTGAGGAGGAGGAGGAGGAGGATCCTGAAAGTGATCTTCCTAGTGAGGACAGCCATGTGTTGCGTACAGATACCCTGGCACACATGGCTGACTTCATGTTAGGATGCCTTTCTCGTGACCCTCGCGTTACACGCATTCTGGCCACTACGGATTACTGGGTGTACACACTGCTCGACCCACGGTATAAGGAGAACCTTTCCACTCTCATTCCCGAAGAGGAAAGGGGTTCGAGAGTGATGCTATACCACAGGACCCTGGCGGAAAAGCTGATGGTAAAATTCCCATCCGACAGCGCTAGTGGCAGAAGGCGCAGTTCCGAGGGCCAGGTAGCAGGGGAGGCGTGGAGATCAGGCAGCATGTACAGCGCAGGCAGGGGAACACTCTCCAAGGCCTTTGCCAGCTTTATGGCTCCCCAGCAAGACTGTGTCACCACTCCCCAGTCAAGGCTGAGTCGGCGGGAGCACTGTAAAAGGATGGTGAGGGAGTACGTAGCCGATCCCACGGCCGTCCTCCCCGACGCCTCTGCCCCCTACAACTACTGGGTGTCGAAGCTGGACACGTCGCCTGAACCCGCGCTATATGCCCTGGAGGTGCTTGCTTGTCCTGCGGCTAGCGTCTTGTCAGAGAGGGTGTTTAGTGCGGCTGGGGGAATCATCACGGATAAGCGTACCCGCCTGTCAACCGACAGTGCCGACAGGCTTAGACTCATAAAGATGAACAAAGCCTGGATTTCCCCAGACTTCTCTTCTCCACCAGCGGACAGCAGCGGTACCTAAACAATACGTAGGCTGCACCCGCGGATGGAAGAATCGTTCTCTATCACCATAAAAAACGGGGACCTTTTAGCTTCATCAATCAGTGTATTATATTCATCCTCCTCCTCCTGCTCCTCCTCCTGAAACCTCACGTAATCACGCCGAATGGGCAATTTTTCTTAGGCCCACAAGGCTCAGTCATATAATTTTTGTAAACAATTTTTATACGTTTCAATGCTCATTAAAGCGTTGTAACTTGCACCTGAACCAATTTTTATTTTAACTGGGCTGTCTCCAAGCCTAGTTACAAATTAAGCCACATTAACCAAAGCGATTAATGGGTTTCACCTGCCCTCTTGGTTGGGCATGGGCAATTTTTCTGAGGTACATTAGTACTGTTGGTACACAAATTTTTTGGGGCCCTCGCCTACAGTGTAATCCAATTAATTTTTAGCCCACCTGCATTAAACCTGACATTACCTCAGCTGTGCTGGGCACTGCAATGGGGTATATTTATGCACCGCCGGTGGGTTCCAGGGACCCACCCATGCTGTCAGTCCACACGGAGTTGTAACTGCATGTGTCCACTTCTAAAGAACCCCAGTCTGACTGGGGCATGCAGTGTGGGCCGAAGCCCACCTGCATTAAACCTGACATTAGCTTTGCTGTCCAGGGCACTGCAATGGGATATATTTATGTACCGCCGGTGGCTTTTTCAGGGTTAAAATTCTAAGTACAGCACCAATCAGGCCCACCCCACTTGCCCCGTTGCCGGCCGTAAGAAGAGACACCACACAGAGGTCTGGTATAGTTTCTCACACGGGACATGGCTGCGGCTGCCGACGTCGACGTGCTTTATTACAGATTACATGAGATCTTATACCCTTTTTCCCATCCCCACCAGGGGGTGATGGGCTCATAACCATATATGGGAAGTCCGGATTTGCGGACTGAGACAGTGAAAATCATATAACAGTCATTATCTTGATACTGGCGCCTCTGGTTTATGTACAAAAAATCACGTATTCAATTAACTCCAGTACAAAGAATCACCCACTCAATTCTAAGAAGTCCGGATTTCGGGCCTAAGACAGTGAAAATTATGTACATGGTTGAACATCTTGATATCTTGTTTCTGGGAAAATGGCCAAGTACACGCGTCCTTCATGTCTGGTTCTTCTTCTCTGAATTTCTAGAACATCTCTCTCAGCCTTGGAATATCTGATGTAAGGCGACATATAAGTTTTTTCTCTCATTTGGAATTGAATAAAACTTGCATATAGGTATAAAAGCATAAAAAACACATATGGCAATATATATATACCCTCACAACCCCCCCTAAAAAACTTAATATGGAGATCAAGCATCAGACTTTGCACTCTTCCTCGGTCGTCTCTCCCTTGCGTCAGGGTTTCTCCACTGCCCGTAAGTCCCTACTCCTAAAGGGGAGGGATCCCTACCTCACCTCAGAAGGAGGCCATGGATTCCCTGGGCTTATTTCCGGGCATCCATACCCTCTATCTGTACAAGTTAACACCCCACAGGGTGTGCCCTCGCCGGAACCTAAGGTCTTCTGCACTTTCCCTAGGCAAATGGGAAGTCCACTGACAGTCCATCTTAGGAGACTGAGGCAGGCGCAGTACTAGTCCATCTCTCCATTCTTCTGGTAACGTATCTGGTTGGCATTATCGGAACTGGCTCTTCATCTTTTTTAAACAAGGGAAATTTTGGTCACATTAAAGGGATAATACACAAACAGGAAATTACATACCCCACCTCTTTCTGCTAAAATCATATCCAGGGCCACTCTATTTTGGAACGCCATGGATGCAGTGGGCCCTAACTGGTCAATTAACCCTTGCAAAGCATCTCTGGTGTAGTTTACAAACCTCTGCTGATTGTAATAGATATAATTCATCCAATCTACATTATTATTAACAGTGACAATAGAAAATAAGGACTCAAAACCTGCTTTGACATGATCTCTAGAATTAAATTCATCTGGCACCCCCCTTGGCACTCCTATTGTATCTATGTGTACATGTGGATTAAAGTTACCACCTGGAGCGTCAACTTCTCTCTTAGCACGATGCGGTGTTGGATTCTCACCCTCAGTGTAGGCTTCATATTGCACATTTGATTGTATTAATTTTGTTCTGAAACAGGGGGCTAGTGTACAGTAGTCAAAGGTGTGTGTTAGAGGAATTGTACCACATTATAGCATGTAAAGGATATACAGGATCATGAGTTTTTGCAGTGCGAAGTGTGGATCCAAGTGGGCTTTCCTTCGAGCTTGACTGCAGTTGGGGTGGTAAGCAACATCTGGTAAGGACATTCAAACAGGGTTTGTCTCTCAAACTTTTTCACATAGACCCTGTCACCTGGTTTCAGATTGTGACACTCATCTGTAGGATCTGGGAGAAAAGCAGAGACTACAGAATACATTACTAACAATTCCTTGGAGAGGCCTATGACAAAATTAACAAGAAAATCATTCCCCAAATTCAGCTACTGTGGCATGTACCCTCCTGGGAAAAAGAAAAACTAATGAAAGACACTCAATTCAAAATTTGACCATTTCCTCCATTGCCTTTTGTATCTACTTTCCCACTACTCCGCGGATGGTAGGGTGTGTGGAAAGCCTGGAATATACCCAAAAACAGACATGATGTGTTGTATTATTTCACCTGTGAAGTGTGTACCTTTGTTTGACTCAATCACTTCCGGTACCCCATATCTGCGGATTACCTCATTCATGAGCTTCTGTGCGATTACCTGCTTATTTACTTTGGTAACAGGGTAGGTCTCCAACCTGAAAAACATTAACAACAACAAGCACATATTCATGCTTCCCAACAAGTGGTAGCTGAGTGTAGCCAATTTGCAATCCCTGAAATGGGTAGAGTGGTCTAGGCAAGTGTGATGTGGCAAATTTACTTCTGCCCTGTTGCTTACGGCAAAGATCATGCAAAATTGGACAAATGATGCAGCAGCTACAGAAAACCAAGGAGCCACCCGTCCTTGTTCAAGCGTCGTCATCATTGTTGCTTTGAGAGGTGCGTCTTTCCGTGCGTCAGCTGGGCCGTCATTGGTGTAAGGAGAATTTATGTGTTTATCAAAGAGAAGACGATCCCAGATCTCGTGCAGAAGTCTGGGCCCAGGAGAAATATAAAGTCACACCAGCCTGTGCTGTATCAAGTGATGTCTAATTTTTTCTAAGGCGTATTTGGTTCTTATACTATAAATGACATCACAGCAAAAGTATATACCTCCAAGATTAATAATAATACATGATAGGCTAAAACAAAAATGATTAACATAAGTTACACCTCCTTAAGTGTATCTATTACATACAATAAGACCGTCATAAATTCAGGAGAAAGGAAGGCATGGGAAGTGCCTTACAGTCTACCCCGTCTTCCTGTATACATTATCTATAAACATACATGGGTGATTTAGTAGACTGTCTTATCTTCTAATCTTTCTTCCTCAGAAGACATGCAGGCCTATAGAAGAGTTTCGTTTAACCCTTTCACTGCTATATATTCCTAGTCTACAATGCAATATAGAATAATTAACTGATACATTGATCTACAATTTTCTTAACATTCCCCACTTTAGATCAATACATCAACACAGTATAATAGTAAATACACATATAAAATGACTCTACCACAGACCCCCTGGCTACGGCCCGAAGCTTTATTACCAGGACGCCTGGGTTCACACTTCAAGACTAAGTATATAATTATTTCATATAAAAATATTTCATTGATGCAAATATATCTTTATAAAGTTCTTCCACCAATTGTACCCACAATTAGGCCCGCCTCCAAGAGAAGCTTGGCCTTGATTTATTATGAGATTGATGCTTCTTTCTTCATATATAAATGATTGTCCATCATGATATAAAATCTTATTTATCGAGGTGTCCATCAGTTATTAGAGCGATCCTCCGGTACAATCAGAACGCACTGGAATCAAAATGTCACACTTCAAAATCATCAAAGTAAAATGGCGCTTCCTTCATACAACTTTTACCCATCACTTGTCAGACAGAGGTGGTCACCTGACCCAGTAAGCCATCTTGTTCTTCGTCATCTTGTATATTTTGGAACATAGTTTTGGTGATGGAAGTGTTAATAATAAGGTTTTGTAACCGTCCTCGGATACACGGAATACAGCAGCAACCGCAGAGTACTAGAATGGAGGCAAATACTGACATAGAGACTAATGTGGAGTATATGACTTGTGACCAGTGTCCGAACAAGTTTTCCAACCAGTCTGTGAATGGATCGTCTATTCCAGAGTTATCAGCTAGGTCATTTTATTATGCATTTAACCCTTCCAGTGCTCAGGTATCATCTGGTGCCGTGTTATTAGGAATGATAGTACAACAATGTCCTCCAATCATTTTACAAACTCTGCTAGTAACATATAACAAGAGCCATTCTATGTTGCCATGCAATAAGTGTAAGGTGTGTCCTAGTTGTTCCTCTAGGCCCCTGATTGCATCTCTTGTATAATTAACAAATCTCTGTTGGTTATAGTATGTGTAATTAATCCGGTCTACATCTTTATTCACTGTCACCCACCATACGAGAAGAGACTCAAACCCCCTGCAGCCATCCGATTTCTCGTCCCATACTCGTCCGGTACCCCCTTGGGACCCCGATGGGTCAGAGGAACCTTTGGGAGAGGTGTTCCTAGTTCTCCGGACACGGCCTTCGCTGTTGCCCCCGGAGGTCATGAGGTACACAGGCATTATCAGTTGTACCAAGCACAATCCCGTTAGGGGCTGTACCTGGCACCTGTTCTAGGCCCGGTCACCACACAACCATCACACATCTGTGCGTGCCCTCTGTAGCTCAGGCCATATCCCAGAGACAGCGTGCCCTTACGGTTCTCCTCTCCGCACAGCATCCCTCAGGCAGTCTCCCGTAGTCTGCCTCAGTCCCATTACCAGGTAGCGCGAAGCAAGTATAACCCCAGGATCAGAGGCAACAGCACGTATTTGGTCCCTGCTCACAGGTGGAAACAGCAAACTCAATGTATAACATGGATCACTTATCTGTGGGGGGTAGGTACAGTTAAGAAGCTTAATCACACATTTTACGTTCATCACAGCTTGAAGACTTGTCATTAACTTTTATCTATCGCGGGGTCAAGTCTTCCTATCTCCTATAATTATTATTAACATTCTCTATACACAATATTTACTGCATAACATAAAGATTCACACAACTACTACTACTCCAATCATCTGCAGTCGCTTGATCCTCCAACGTTAACAACCCCCCTCAGGAATTTCTCTTATCAGGGAGAGGTGATGGAGTAAGATAAACAGAGCTTTAGCTGTGTCTGCCTCCTACAGCTAACTGCAGCATCCTTGTGCTATCCTCCCCTTAATAGGGACACTCAGCTCTCACATTATCAACAACTTCATTATTATTATATCTTACATGACATTATCACATTGAAAACACCATTTAACAATCAAAATCACTGCAAACCAATCACAGAACTGACATGTACACAAATAACAGCAAGAATGGACATTCCCTATTCACACAGGTTTATACTAAATTTCATTCCTGATCATCTTCATTACAAGTCTATTCATTTCAAGCAAGCAGAGCATGGCTAGAGTCAGTCACATACCCCCTCCCTCCCTCACTGAACTCTAAAGCTGAAAGGTGGGGGCGAGGGTAAAAGAAGCATTCCCATGTAACAGAGGATGTAACCATTTGTGAGCTGACCCACCGCACAGAGCAGCACTCAGGCCGTGGTCATCTTCATCTAATACTACTGTAAACCTTCATTCCTTCACTGTGTGATCCCAGGACTGTCTGCATCATGTAATCATCCCTTCTGTCCTGCTGCCTATCCCTGGTCCTTGTCAGCAACACCGTCACCCATAGCAACCTGTTCCCTCACTACCGTCACCCATAGCAACCTGTCCCCTCACTACCGTCACCCATCTGAAGGAGACCTTACATATTCCTCTGCTACGACTAAATATCCCGCAGCATCATACTGACCCCATCTTATAGCACACACCTCAGGTAGACAACATATCATCAACACACAGAGGAAAGTGATGGAGGCTGCTGACTATTCCTATGCAGTTCAGAGAAGGCCCTAATCACTGGTGTTGTGTACTACAAGTGCAAGCATTGGGATGCTAGGTAAAAGATACATCTAGGGGAGATAAGAAGCCAAGATGGCGTCTGGGCGGCGGCTGAAAGTATTACAGCAGGTACTAAAATGGCTGCAGGCCATGACTAGCACTAAGATGGCCGCCAGGGACGTGGCCTGACTAGGAGTACTATCAAGCCAGGCAAGCATCTAGCCACGCCTTACCCCTTTGTGTGCAATGCCAACAAGTCCCTCATCTGACACACATCTATAATAATCTGTATTTGTATAGCGCCAACATATCCCGCAGCGCTTACATAGACAGGGGGAATACAGAAAGACAATACAAACATTACAGAACCGCGGTTACATAGTAATCAGGCGATGCGAACAATAGGGGTGCGGGTCCTGCTCCAACGAGCTTACATACTACAGGTAATGTGTGGTACAGGAGGTAAAGGGCTGGAGATGTGCACAGTATGGCGGGGTGGAGATGTGCACGGTATGGCGGGGTGGAGAGTGAGCGATGCTATACACAGACAATGGTCAGACATTTAGCCGTGTGATGGCAGAAACAGTATGACTGCAGGAGCGGTTTATGACGGCTAGCAGGGATTGCAGTCAGTAGGTCAGGGAGCAGATCTACCAGTATGGCGCTCGTCACTCCTTCTATAGAAGTTACACCCAGAGCTCTCCCAGCATCCCCCATGTGTAGGACGGCGCCCCCTCCTGGTCTTATACTCCCTTCTGCATTGTTTAGCACAAATAATACAAGACAAAAAAAAATTTTTTTTGAGTAGTTTGTAAACCCCTAGGCTGTGAACACTGTCCATATGAGTGCTACCATCCCCCCTGTTGAGACATGACACAGGCCATGGCTCAAAACTGCTGCACATCTGAAGAACAATTTAGGTAAGATAGCTTTTTTTTTTTTTTTAACGGAGATGTACAGTCCATCTACAAGAGTGTATTCAGCATCTACAAGAGATACCTCCTGCAGATCTGGTCTGAGTAACACCTCATGTGCCATCTCTCCTAGACAGTTGTATGGAGGACCGTCTGAAGAAATGGGCAGTAAGGCAGATGGATGGAGCGTAGTACATCCCTAGGTTGTCAGGTGTGGCTGTGAGCAGTAGTGTCCTGCAGGGGGATGTCTAGAAGGACTAAGATATGAGTATAACTAACTGCGTGCGGTACTCTGTGTGTGGGGGGACAGCACTATAGTGGCAGAAGGTCTGACTACCACTTGTATACAGGCTGGGAGCGCTCGGCCACTGGATCTAGTCTGCTTCCCACCGTGTTCCTGAGTTAACACAGAGGTAATATATCCTTCCCCTGAGTCAACAGTTAGCACAAAGGGCTTGCTGTAGTTCAGCAGCCCCCCAGACTGATGTGCCCACCAGAGTCTGGTAAGAAGCGCTGTCAGAGATGCAGAATTTGGGATCCAGGAGCTGCAGAAGTTTGTCTGTTACGATCGTGTGGGCAGGCAAAGCACGGAACCCACATGATCATGACCAAAGGGGACACATACTGGTACTATCAGGGTCACACGGGACTCACACCGGTTTCAGGCAACTGACCCTGTGCTACAAGGGAGGATGACAGTGGCCCTACCTAAGCGGGGACATTGCCCTAATAAGGGCAGCCCAGCGGTCTTCGGATCTGGGCCCTAGCTGATCCTAGGAGCCACACACCAGAATAGGAGGCATTCACATGCCACATGACAGACCCAGAATACACTGCACACAAAATGCAACCACTAGTACCAGATTGGAAGCTGAATATAAATACCAGGTATTAGTTGACATGTTGTACAATATGTTGAAAGCTAGTAGGCCACTTCACGGCTCCTGGTTATACTGCTAGTCCCTACACTAACCAGGAGTCCAGCAGAACCGGACACCGTTCACACCGCACGCTGCAACAGGACATTACACAGATTGCAGGTCACACAGCAAACTAACACAAAACTGACAGAATATAAACGTACAAATGGACATGAACCAAGTCACACTGCAACCCTCACCAGACAAGCATTCATGACTGCTCGCCTGAGGGGCCATATAGACTGACCAGGGGATTGGCTAGCAGACAGTACCACACCCAGCCAGCTCAATCATTAACCCTGTGAGTGCTGTGCTGCTGGAAACACAATAGAACAACAAATCCCAGCAGCACACGTAACATTATCATTCCCAAAGAGGACATCATTTGCTCATAGTTTTGGGACCTCCAGAATTGCTTGCCTACCTTCATCTGACAGGTTATACCCCAAATATTTAACCGTTTGCTGACCGTATTGGAGTTTCTACATGTTTACTTTATGGCCTTGCTCATAAATAAACCTCAAGAGTACGACTGTGTCCACCACAATTCTCTCCACTGTCTGCTGCTGGCTACCAACATACAGTAGTCGCTGACTACCTCTAAGAGGCTGGAACTGGGCTAAGTGTACTGACATAGCCTGGGAGAAAATTGTTGGAGATTCACAGCAGCCCTGAGGTACTCTGGTGAAGGTATACCTAATTTTATCATAATATCTCATCTCAACACATTTACTGGACATATTCAAGACTACATAATTTGACATTTCACAGGCTTATTTGTCTCTAGGTCTGTTATAACTGGTTCAGAGAGGGATTCCCTGTGGGTCCGGCCATTAACCCCTCTTACCAGGATATGACTATTACTACATTTTACATTGGCCACATATTGGGATGTATTAATATCCTGGTCGCTCCTGAGCCCACCAGGAAAGTAATCATCCACCCATTCACCTGGAGATCTATCTCAGGCAGTGGAAATTGCCATGAGATCCTCCAAGTGTTGTACATCCACCCCTCCTAGTCATTTTTCCCCAAGGTGGCTGAGAACATTGTTTCTCAGGGCACTCTCGGGCAAAATCACTAGACTTCCATTATTCAAACACACATTTAAATCCCCGAGCTGCATCCCACCTCTGCTTCTTCCTCTGTCTCTACTTTCACATCCTCTCGCTGTCCAATGACCTCTCTGACTTTCTTGAACCATCATATCACATTCTTCTCCCCATATAAAAAAACCTCACTTTCTCACCCTTTTCTTTGTAACACTTTTCTGCATGTTTTGCATATTGCAAAACATCCTGCAAGGATCCCATCCTCAGGGTAACCATGTATCTCACTATATAACCTCCTATTCCCTTCTGATTATACTATGGAAGGGGTCCACCATCTCCTCCCCTCCCATTCTAATTTCCTTCTACAGAACTCTAATCTGGCCATAGAATTATTCTATCTGCTCTTTCTATTTTTCATTCAATTGGAACTCCTCATTAACCCTTTGAATTGTTCATCAAACTGTCGGGCGTCTATTTTTATATGGGCGTGACAGTTTGGGGCTTCTTTTAACCAGACTTCAGCAGCGGATAATCCGTATTTCTGCTGATCTTTTAGCTGATTTTGTCCGTATTTTATCACATAATTCTTTACAACTAGGAACTCTTAATTTATTTATTTATTCCACTCATCTCAATCACTCACACATTCGCTTCATGCAATATAAGACAGCAATACAAATAGTACATTATGTTAGTAGGCGGCCGCCCTCTTCATATTCTTAGTTACTCTATAACACAATATCAAAGAGAAAGTAATAGAAAGATAAGAAGTAAAGTTCCTGGACACCCCTGTGTCCCATGACGTCATCTAACCACTTTTTACGTGTCGCACGGAGTTAATTCTTTCCTGTAGCCTTCTCACAATGGCTATGGTCTCACATAGACTACTGCTATTGCCCCTTTGGCAACCCATTCATCTATACTTCTCATTTACCTTACACATTTCACATAGACTACTGCTATTGTCCATTCGTCTATGATTGCCTCTCATTTACAATACACATTGTAAATTCTACTAACACTAAAGTATACAGAAGAAGAAGAAGAGAGAAGAGAAGTTTAACCATTGTTATACTTACTACACGTTATCTGGGAGGCTTCTAAATTCTCCGGCTAGTTCGGAAAAACGTCACTGTTTCAGACAGGATGCCCGACTGGCCTCTAATGACGTCTAAGCAAGACGGAGGTCTTTTAATGATCGGAGAGTACTTCAGACCCACCTTTTCACAGCCAGGCTGTCCTCTCCCTCTGCAGTGAGTGATTCCGGCTCGAAGGACCAAAAATGTAAGGAGAATTTATGTGTTTATCAAAGAGAAGACGATCCCAGATCTCGTGCAGAAGTCTGGGCCCAGGAGAAATACAAAGTCACACCAGCCTGTGCTGTATCAAGTGATTTCTAATTTTTTCTAAGGCGTATTTGGTTCTTATACTATAAATGACATCACAGCAAAAGTATATACCTCCAAGATTAATAATAATACATGATAGGCTAAAACAAAAATGATTAACATAAGTTACACCTCCTTAAGTGTATCTATTACATACAATAAGACCGTCATAAATTCAGGAGAAAGGAAGGCATGGGAAGCGCCTTACAGTCTACCCCGTCTTCCTGTATACATTATCTATAAACATACATGGGTGATTTAGTAGACTGTCTTATCTTCTAATCTTTCTTCCTCAGAAGACATGCAGGCCTATAGAAGAGTTTCGTTTAACCCTTTCACTGCTATATATTCCTAGTCTACAATGCAATATAGAATAATTAACTGATACATTGATCTACAATTTTCTTAACAATGGGGCACAGGGACTGCGGCAAGCAAGTGCTGTTGACTGTTCACCATACGCCGTCCCTTTTTAGTCTATTTGTCTTTTTCTTAACTGTAAAGTCATTAGCATATCAAAGTCCAAGTTCAAATCAAAGTCCAAAATTATTATCAAAGTCCAAGTATAGTCAAAGTCCAAAATTATTGTTAAATTCTTCTTTTCTTCTTTCTTCCACGGCTTGAGGGCCGCTGCTTTTGCTGTGTGGTCTGTGATGGCGTTGCCTCTTGCTTCTCTGGTGTAGGAATTGGTGTGAGCTTTCCACCTTGTCAGGTAGAAGTAGGGTCTCCATGAGACTGCACCGCTGCAACATTCTTAATTGGCTGTCCTGCTGAGGTAAAAAACTGTCTGGCCTTCCATGTTGGGCCGTAATCATGAGCTATGCCAAATGCATACCGGGAGTCAGTGTAAATGTTTGCCGTCTTACCTTCCTCCACTCTACACGCCTCCGTGAGTGCTTTTAATTCCGCTTCTTGTACTGCGACATGCGGAGGCATTCTGCTTTTTGGACATCTTGTTGTGTAACCACCGTATATCCAGTGTGGAGTCGTCAATCACCCTGGTACCATCTATAAAAAACAACTCAAAATATGCATTATTAACAAGGGCTTTCAGTAACTTTTTTAAAACTTAAATTTTCTTGTTGCATCACTGCTAGACAATCAGGCTGGTTTTTTATTTCAAAAAGATCAGAACCTTGTTGCAAAAAATTTAAAAATGAAAAAAAGGCTTGCAAAACATTTAAAAATGGCTGATTTGCAATACCTAAAATGGCTGACTTGCAATACCTAAAATGGCTGACTTGCAATACCTAAAATGGCTGACTTGCAATACCTAGATCACCTATGCCTTCTCCCCCCCCCCTTTGAAACAGGGTACGCAATTGGAACAATAGTAGCCGGGTTTAAGTTAGTACCACATTGTAAAAAGATTTGATGGAAGCAGATAAGGCCTGTAAAATGTTAGCACCAATAGCAGAAACATGAGTTACACCGGGGAAGAATAATCTACAAACATCTATTCATATTTGAAATGTGATATCCTTTTAAGTGAATTCATTATTAGTCTGGTCCTGCCTGCAATATCTTTATCAAATTTCAGACAGGAGAAAAAAACAAAACAAACTTTTACTAGCTGCTCAAAATCCTCACCCCCTCCCTTGTCCAAGAGGGATGAAACATTACGTACTATTACATCATCTAGCTCCACCCCTTCGATATTGGCACATTGCGTCCGTCTTCTCAGCTTAATTTCAGCTTAACCGTCCACACGTCCACATCTCAACCAAGCAAAGTCCCATGCATGGGGAGGACTTTTATCCCCAGTCATTTATCTACATCACACATTCCACCACAGCCCAAACACGGATCACTAACTCTCATCCATCCATGCTCTCAAGTCTGCTCCGTCACCCCCTATTGAAGGTGTACCAGTACACACAGATGCACGGACAAAAAAAGTTTGACAAACATACATCAGTTGAAAAACATTGAGGTGAGTGCTATCATTTTATAAAGTACATAATTCTATTGAGATGAGATTGTGAATGAACGCTATTTATGACAAATTATGTGAAAAAGTTTGCTGAGTGACTGAAATATTCTATATTTCTTATCTACTGAAGCTATTATATGCTGTATTAAACGCTGAAGTATTTTAGAATCTCTGGGTATTTTTCAGCCCCCCTTGTGACCCTGACTGTTATCTCTCCGCGAATATGAAACACAGACTGAATAAGTTTTAGCTTAAACTATTGCCTGCATTTTGAAATCATAATTAACACATATGCTGGGACCTTGCAACATTCATTTTCAACCCCTGTATAAGTAAGAATATACATTAGAAATTACTATATTTCCCTGCCTACTAAGACAGTATAACTAATTAAATTCATTTCAATTCATTGCAAGCAAGCAACGATATTAACCAAGGTTGTTATTGCATTTTCTCTCTCGCTGTTATCTTCCGACCTTGGAAGGCTACACAGAGACTCGCAGCTACATGTCAACAAACTCTTCTCCCCTAAAAGCAAGCTCAGTTAATCTTTCTCATCTAAAAGCAAGCTCAGTTAATTATTTGCACTTACAGTATATACATATATACACATATATATCCATATCTATTATCTATCTTGTATTATACACATTTTCTTTCTTTCTTTGCCAACAAATCACATGCATTGTAACTTACTTATCGACTTGCTTGCTCCCCTTATTTCTCTCCCCTACCTAACTGCCAATATAACCTTTAATAGACACTCTCCTGACGCCCTCTTGATCACTTACTGTACTTTTCAACATTTCACTTACGGATACTTTCTTAAACAAATAATGTGTATATACAACTTTCTCTGACTGTCTCTCTCTCTCCTCTCCAGCACTTTCTAGCAAACCTTGGTCTTTCAAGGCACCTCTGGGTCCTAAAGACCTCCCTCCCAGACACCATTTTGTAATCTGCCATGCGGGTCGGTGTCACACATTTTCATTAGAGTTTTCTTACATTTTACAAATTCATCCGCACGGCGGCAGCCCTTGAGGGGCTCTGTCTTCTTTAATAAGATCTTACGCATATTACAACAATAAAAATAATAACACGCTCCATAGAATGCATCCCTCTTAATTTTCAAATTGTCAGCCCCTTATATACCGGCAGAACAACCGAGGGTCCCTTCTCCTTATGGAACCAGCCCCATAAAATGCATCTCTCTGAAATCAAATCGCTAGCCCCATATATAAGGCAAACCGACCAAGAGTCCCTTCTCTTATGAAGCCTTATCTCACAAAATGCATCCCTCTCTGCTAAACCATTAACAACTAACTAAACTAAACTGAGGGTCCCTTCTCTTGTGAGATTAAATGAAAAGAAAGAGAAAAAAAAACTTCTGCAGATACACCAAACAATCAAACAATCTCCACTATCGCTAAAACACTACGGACTTCAACAACAAATAAACTACAGACTAGTTTCTGGGTGACCGATTGGTGCGCATATCACGGTCAGTGGTCCATGACGGCAAACCCGGAGCCCACACGAGTTACCGTGTAGAACTCTTAACCCAACCCGTCCGGTCACAAACCACAGATAGTCCCTCCTGCTGCAAGACTCGCAGTATAAAACACAACATAAATATATGCCGGTCTTACCTGGAGTTCTAAGTGAGTTGATCAGGCTCGGTTTGCAGCAGGACGGTTTCTCTGCGGCGTGGATCCGGGTGGAATGCGTTGTAAGCTCCGGTTTTGTCGCCGCACGTTCAGGCGCCATTTTTCAGGGTTAAAATTCTAAGTACAGCACCAATCAGGCCCACCCCACTTGCCCCGTTGCCGGCCGTAAGAAGAGACACCACACAGAGGTCTGGTATAGTTTCTCACACGGGACATGGCTGCGGCTGCCGACGTCGACGTGCTTTATTACAGATTACATGAGATCTTATACCCTTTTTCCCATCCCCACCAGGGGGTGATGGGCTCATAACCATATATGGGAAGTCCGGATTTGCGGACTGAGACAGTGAAAATCATATAACAGTCATTATCTTGATACTGGCGCCTCTGGCTTATGTACAAAAAATCACGTATTCAATTAACTCCAGTACAAAGAATCACCCACTCAATTCTAAGAAGTCCGGATTTCGGGCCTAAGACAGTGAAAATTATGTACATGGTTGAACATCTTGATATCTTGTTTCTGGGAAAATGGCCAAGTACACGCGTCCTTCTTCTGGTTCTTCTTCTCTGAATTTCTAGAACATCTCTCTCAGCCTTGGAATATCTGATGTAAGGCGACATATAAGTTTTTTCTCTCATTTGGAATTGAATAAAACTTGCATATAGGTATAAAAGCATAAAAAACACATATGGCAATATATATATACCCTCACAGCTTCCTGGCACCCACCCATGCTGTCGGTCCACACGGAGTTGTAACTGCATGTGTCCACTTCTAAAGAACCCCAGTCTGACTGGGGCATGCAGTGTGGCCCGAAGCCCACCTGCATTAAACCTGACGTTAGCTTTGCTGTCCAGGGCACTGCAATGGGATATATTTATGTACCGCTAGTGGCTTCCTGGCACCCACCCATGCTGTTGGTCCACACGGAGTTGTAACTGCATGTGTCCACTTCTAAAGAACCCCAGTCTGACTGGGGCATGCAGTGTGGGCCGAAGCCCACTTGCATTAAACATGACATTACCTCAGCTGTGCTGGGCACTGCAATGGGATATATTTATGTACCGCCGGTGGCTTCCTGGGACCCACCCATGCTGTCGGTCCACACGGAGTTGTAACTGCCTGTGTCCACTTCTAAAGAACCCCAGTCTGACTGGGGCATGCAGTGTGGGCCGAAGCCCACCTGCATTAAACATGACATTACCTCAGCTGTGCTGGGCACTGCAATGGGATATATTTATGTACCGCCGATGGCTTCCTGGGACCCACCCATGCTGTCGGTCCACACGGAGTTGTAACTGCATGTGTCCACTTCTAAAGAACCCCAGTCTGACTGGGGCATGCAGTGTGGGCCGAAGCCCACCTGCATTTAATCTGACGTTAGCTCTGCTGTCCAGGGCACTGCAATGGGATACATTTATGTACAGCCGGTGGGTTCCAGGGAGCCACCCATGCTGTGGGTGCACACGGAATTCCCATTGCGGAGTTGTACCTGCCTGTGACTATTTATAAAAAACCCCGGTCTGACTGGGGCATGCAGACACCTTGACAGAATGAATAGTGTGTGGCACATGGGTTCCCCATTGCTATGCCCACGTGTGCAGCTCCTGATGGTGGTGGCACAGGATTGGATTTCTCATTGCTTCTGTACAGCATTATGGGCTATCGCCACGCCCCTTTTAAAGAGGGTCGCTGCCTGGCCGTGCCAACCCTCTGCAGTGTGTGCCTGCGGTTCCTCCTCATTGCAGACGCGCTTATAAATAGGCATGAGGGTGGTGTGGCATGAGGGCAGCTGAAGGCTGCGCAGGGTCACTTTGGTGTGCGCTGTGGACACTGGGTCGTGCGGCGGGGGGGGGGGGGGGGTTGGGCAGCATGTTGACTTCAATGGGGTTTGTTACTCGAAACGAACCCTCGAGCATCGTGAAATTTTCGTCCCGAGTAACGAGCACCCGAGCATTTTGGTGCTCGCTCATCTCTAATAATAAATGCAAGGCATTGGTTGGATGTTGGCCAAGATACATGAGCCCACTAACCACTTCCCGTTTCATTGCGTTGTAGTGGGTCCCTACACTAATATAAATGCATCACAGAAGGGGAAATAAAAAATTAAAAACAATCACAGAAAATGGCCGTTACTTACTGACTGAGGAGTGCATATAGATGCATCCTCCTCTCACCATGCAGGTAGCTGACTAACAAATGGAGGAGCCAATAACACCTGTGAAGGAAATGCACGGCAACCCGCCGAATTATCATGGTGTCATTAATACCCAAAGAGGCTATCAAAATTGGGATTATTTAGTTTAGAAAAAGACAGCTGAAGGGCGACCTAATAACTATGTATGTGTGTGTATATATATATATATATATATATATATATATATATGTGTGTGTGTGTGATTATAAATAAAAGGCTGGAGGAGTGTTTAAACTAGGGACTGGGGGGGAGGGCAAAAAAGAGAAATAGAGGGGTAGTCAGTGTAGCTAGCGACCTGGGTCTAAGCAATGGGAAGGGGGGTTGAGCAGGGATGGGGTTAGTATAGTTAGAACTGAGAGATCAGCCAATAGTACGATTAGCAACAAAACAAATTTAAAGAACAAAAAAAACTTTATAAATTGTATGACCACGAATGCAAGAAGTCTGATCGGTAAAGTGGGTGAGCTTAAAGTGAAAATGGCCGATGAAAACTATGATATAGTCGGAGTAACGGAAACATGGCTTAATGATAAGTGCGATTGGGTGGCGAATTTACAGGGTTACAATCGCTTCAGAAGAGACCAGAAAGGGGGAGGGGTATGTTTGTACGTTTAATCATACTTAAAGCCGAGACTACGGGAAGATATAGGAGTAGGAGATGAACACGTGGAATCTCTGTGGGTAGAAATACAGTGAGGAAAAAATAACAAAATCATGATAGAGGTTTTCTATAGACCACCAAAAGCAACAGAAGAAACTGAAACCTTACTACTAAGGCAGATAGAAAAGGTGTCAAACCGCAATGAAATAATTATCATAGGGGACTTTAATTATCCAGATATAATATGAGAAAATGAAACCTGCAAATCTCATAGGAGTGGTAAGTTCTTGAGATCAATTAAAGAGAACTACCTTGCCCAACTTGTGCGGGAACCAACGAGAGGGAGGGCCATTCTGGACTTAGTACTAACTAATATTTCAGAGAAGCGATGCAATGGCAGCATTCCAGGCGTATAAAGTGAAAAAAATACTTTATTCCTCCATACACTGCTACGTTTCGACCCTCTCGGGGTCTTTGTCAAGCTTGACAAAGACCCTGAGAGGGTCGAAACGTAGCAGTGTATGGAGGAATAAAGTATTTTTTTCACTTTATACGCCTGGAATGCTGCCATTGCATCGCTTCTCTGAAATACTGGATTATACTTAGGGGGGATTTGGAGGCTCTGACCACCACGCTTTGGCGCGCATCTATTGGACTTGTAAGTCCCTTTTATATAGATTTAAAAATCCTGAGGTGTGCTGCGGGCTATTGGAGTGACTTAGTACTAACTAACAAACTGGACCGAATAAAAGGGGTACAGGTTGAGGGGCACTTGGGGAACAGTGGCCACAATATAATCAACTTCAGCTGTCATTCAATAAGCCTTATCAGGGAGCGACAAATAAACTAAGCGTTAGTAAAGCAAAATTTGATCAGCTTGGAACTACTATTGGTAACATTAATTGGGACAACATTCTCAAAAATATCAGTACAGAGGAGAAATGGGAAAAGTTTAAAAGGATCCTAATCACCTCATGTGAGCAGTTCATACCCTTTAAAAATAAAAGAACTTTGAGTAAAAGGAAACTATTGTGGCTCCACAAGACGGTAAGGGGGGCAATAAATGAAAAAAAGAAAGCGTTCAAACTACTAAAGCAAGAAGGCAGCGAAGAATCACTAAAATCCTACAGGGAAAAAAAAACAAAATAAAGCACTGATAAGATCAAAATTTCTAAGGAGGAGGTAGAAAGACTCCAAAGAGAGCAAACACAACCCAAAACTATTTTTCAACTATATTAACAGCAAAAGGATTGGCACCGAGAGCACTGGCCCTTTAACAAATAATGCAGGAGAAATCATTGAAGATGATGGAGAGAAGGTAAATCTATTAAATAGTTTCTTTTCAAGCGTATTCACAAACTAAAAGTAAATGCCACACGAGATGCAGGGGAATAAAATAAACCCCTCACAAAATATCTCATACATAACGCAGGAGGAAGTGCGGAACCAGTTAAAGAAGATTAAAATCGATAAATCGCCAGGCCCAGATGGAATACACCGAAGGGTCCAAAGGAACTAAGTGATGTGATAGCTAGGCCGCTATATCTAATATTTGTGGATACTATCAAGACCGGGGTTGTACCATTGGATTGGTGCATTGCCAAAGTGGTTCCAATTTACAAAAAGGGGACCAAAAGTGAGCCTGGTAACTACAGGCCGGTAAGTCTCACTTCAGTAACGGGAAAAATATTCAAGGGGTTTCTGAGAGACGCCATCGAAGAGTACCTCAAGGAGAACAATGGAATAACTCCTCACCAGCATGGGTTCATGAAGGGTCGATCATGTCAGACCAATCTGATCAGCTTCTACAATGAAGTAAGCTATAGGCTGGACCTGGGAGAGTCTATTGATCTCGTATATTTGGCCTTCTCTAAAGCATTTGACACCGTACCTCATAATAGGCTGATATATAAAATGAGCCAGCTCGGATTGGGTGAAAACGTGTGTATCTGGGTAAAGCATTGGCTCAGAGATAGAAAGCAGAGGGTGGTAATAAATGGTTCGTACTCTGATTGGGCCACTGTCGCTAGCGGCGTGCCACAGGGCTCAGTATTAGGCCCCATTCTGTTCAATATATTTATCAATGACCTGATAGAGGGGCTGCACAGTAAAATATCAGTATTTGCAGATGACACAAAATGATACAAAATAATTAGAGATGAGCGAACCTACTCGGCCACGCCCCTTTTTCGCCCGAGCGCCACGATTTTCGAGTACTTCCGTACTCGGGTGAAAAGATTCGGGGGGCGCCGTGGGTGAGTGGGGGGTTGCAACAGGGAGTGGGGGGGGGGGGGAGGGAGAGAGAGAGGGCTCTTCACCCGAGTACGGAAGTACTCCAAAATTGCGGTGCTCGATCGAGTAATTACTCGAAACGAGTATATTCGCTCATCTCTAAAAATAATCAATTTAACGTAGGACAAAGTACGGCTGCAAACTGACCTAGATAATCTGGGGGCTTGGGCAGAAAAATGGCAAATGAAGTTCAATGTTGAAAAATGTAAGGTTATGCACATGAGCAGGAGAAACAGATGTCACCAATATACACTAAATCGGGTACTGCTAGGGAAAAGTGATACGGAAAAAGACCTGGGGTTACTAGTGGATTGTAGACTAAACTAAAGTAACCAATGCCAGTCAGCTGCTACAAAAGCGAATAAAGTCTTGGGGTGCATTAAAAGAGGTATAGGGGCAAGGGACGGGAACATTATCCTCCCACTACATAAGGCACTTGTCAGACCTCACATGGAATACTGCGCACATTTCTGGTCACCGGTCCTCAGGAAAGATGTTACAGTGCTTGAGAGGGTTCAAAGAAGGGCAACTATACTAATACATGGAATGAGAGGACTGGAATACCCAGAGAGGCTATCCAAACTGGGATTATTTACTCTAGAAAAAAGATGGCTAAGGGGTGATCAAATAACTATGATAAATACATGAGGGGACAATACAAGGATCTCTCTCATAATCTGTTTATACCTAGGACTGCGACGGTAACGAGAGGGCATCTGCTACGTCTAGAGGAAAGCAGGTTTCATCACCAACACAGAAAGAGGTTATTTACTGTAAGAGCAGTTAGACTGTGGAACTCTCTGCCTGAGGATGTGGTGATTGCAAAATACATAGAGGAGTTTAAAAGGGGACTTGATGTCTTTCTGGAGTGGAAGGATATTATAGAATATAAATCTTAGATTAATTGTTAATCCGGGTATACAGGCAGGTAGAAACTATTAGGGGTTGATCCAGGGATTAGTCTGATTGCCATTAGGGAGTTGGGAAGGAATTTTCCCCCCCAAAAGGACTAATTGGCTCCTGCTCTTGGGGTTTTTTGCCTTCCCCTGGATCAACAACACAGGAGGATAGGCAGGCTGGACTAGATCGACATTGTCTTCATTCGGCCTTACATACGATGTTACTATCATCTATAATGCTCAGGACTGTAACAAGGGAGCATTATAGTAACTATGGATAGATATATCAAGAGTCAGTTCAGATAGCTAGCTCTCCCTTCATCTATTTATGCCCAGGACTGTGACTGTAACAAGGGGCGCAATAATAGCTATGTAAAGATATATTAGGGGTCAATACAGAGAGCTCCCCCATCATCTATTATACTCATAGCTGTAACAAGGGGGCGCTTTAATAATTATGTATAGATATATTAGGGGTCAGTATCGAAATCTCTCCCATCATCTATTATACCCAGGACTGTAACAAAGGGGCACTCTAATAAGTATGTATAGATATATCAAGATTAGTACTGAGATCTCTCCTATCATCTATTTATACCCAGGACTGTGACTATATTAACTATGTATAGATATTAGAGATAATAAACAAAGGCAGCACTCCTGGGGTAGGAAGATAAATAAATACCAAATGTGCAAGTAAAGCACAAGTGACTTTACCTGGCATGATGACCCACCCTAGGAGGGGCAGTCCATCATACCTGAAATCCCTGTTTGCTTATAAATTATCCAATGGGTACTGGTCATATAGCCACTGGTCATACAAGCATCCAAAAGAGGAGGGTGTCAATTGGACTCCAATAAAGATATCAGAAATGTGAAATACAGGATAAAAATGAGTAAACAATACCAGAACTCAAGAGAATATGACCAATACTTACAGTGAGTAGAAGTAGTGAAATTTAATGTACTTTACAGGGGGGGGGTCTCAGTTGAGAACACCCCCTAATCCTGGTTGGTGATGTAGCACAATACTGTTACTCAGGGCTTGGAATAAACAATCCACCAGAGATAAGGCATCCAGAGTTTATTCATAAAGTAATAAATGACCTAACAATATTAGTTTTTATAAAAATAATACATTTAAGATGATTAGCTAAGGCAAGTGCGCAACGCAAATCAGAGGACTTTACCTCCTTTCTCAAGCACATAACAGAGTGTCCAGCTAGGTGATATATTTATAAAATGTAGACATTAGCAGGGGTGTATTTGCAATTTCCCACATTTGTGGTCGTCTTGGCGCATAAAAGACCCTGAAGACAAGCGTTTACCAACGTTGTGTGTCCAGGCACAGAACCCTTCCATGGAGCATATGTTGTGCACTTCAAATGGCATTGTGCATCAAAGTATGGAGACACTCGCCGGAATCCACACCCTTGCACTACAAAGGTGTAGTGGCCTGGAAATGGCAAATAATCGCAGATTACATCGTATACATTAACTGCAACTGTCATTTTCAATTTAAACATCAGCAGCCATTTGGTGTGTCATTTCAAGTAATCGCATCGTTTAAATTACCTGCAACTGTCATTTCAAATTTAAACGTCATCTATTTTGTGGGTAGTACCTCTCCTTGAAATTTCAAATTTAAACCTCAGCCATTATGTGGGTGATACCTCTGCTTAAAGTCAATTTAAAAAATGTCAGATTCAAGTGACAATGAGCAGCAAAGCGGCAAGGGAGCAAAGAGCCCTACTCCGTCCCCCATAATGCCATTTACCATGCCATATTACTGGGGAGCCCCTTGGCTGTCTAGATATGATGGAGAACAATATCAGCTTAGCGAGTTCAAGCGGAAGGTGAAAGAGCTATACCTGCTGAGCCCTTTCACAAAAGATGGAGATGGTAGTGGGCTAATTAAAAGGTGCTGCAGCTAGAGACGTCAAATCATGGGCAAGAGAACATAGGAAGACAGTGGATCAGATTTTTGAGAGGCTGCAGAACATCTTTGTGACCAGCACTGTATCCGGAGTAAAACAACGCTTCTTTAACAGATGTTGCAGCAGTAGCCCATAGTGTATCCGCCCTCTGCAAGAAAATGGAAAAACTGCAAGTGAAATTAGACAGGCAAGAGAACTCAATAGTCCTGCCACGCAAGGGTAATTCCCATCCAGCTACTACATCTACCAAAATATGACCAAGTAGACCAGGCCCAGTTATCTGCAGGCATTGCCAGAAGAGAGGACATACTAAAAAAGACTGTTGGCGGTTAAACGGATATCCCCTGAGGCCAAGGACTGTCCCTTTGGGGAAACTAAGAGTAGATCCTGAAATTCCCAGATGGTTCTCTAAGTATGTGGGACCCTGCCCTGAGGTTAACATCCACCTCAATGGCATGCCTTTTCCAGCGCTACTGGATACAGGATCTCTGGTGACCACTATACGCAGAGCCATATTTCAAAAGTATTGGTCCTTAGAAGAATTAATACAACCTCCGGAACAGGCTATGAACGTTGTCGCTACCAATGGACAAAATTTTACCTTAGTAGGCTACTGGGAGGCTTCGTGATGACCGGAAGTGCCAAACTGCCCAGTGAAGGAATCTTAGTCATAGATGTAGCAGAGAGAAATGCTCCAGCCATCATTTTGGGCATGAACATTCTTAGAAATTGTTATGGAAAAATGCTGGCAGCCTTACGAAATTCCATTCCTTCTGCTTCAGAAGCTCAACAACAAGTGTTACATCAAACTATAAAAGTCTTGTCCACCCACCAGAAAGTTACCGATGATAAAGGTCAAGTAGGACGTGCAAGAATAACAGATGTGAGACCGATAACATTAAAACCCGGAACTGAAACTATTTTCTGGTGTCAAACTCGACCAGGTCTCCAAGGAAGAGATTACCAAGCCCTGGTAGAGACGATTCAATTGGAAGAACATCCAAGTATCATGGCAGCCTGGAAAATAGTAAACATCTCAAGAGGATGAGTGCCGGTCCGCCTACTTAATATAGGAGAGTCTGCAGTTCAGTTGAAGAAATATTATCCAGTGGCATTGATGTGAGTAAGCAAGGATTGGGTGCAGTATTAAGTCAAGTCCAAGGTGATAAAGAGAGAATAATAGCAGAAAGAAATGACCAGGGCTAGAGCTCATTTAAATTGGAACTCCTAGCTCTCATCTGGGCTGTGACGGAGAAGTTCAAAGATTACTTAATCACATCCACATTTGTAGCTTACACAGATAAAAACCCTCTTGAACATATAAAGTCAGCAAAACTGGGAGCTCTTGAGCAGAGATGGACTTCGCCAACTTTAATTTTACCATCAAATATAGAGCCAGAAAGAGTAATGCCAATGCTGATGCACTATCCAGACAACCAACACCAGTAGATTACTCCACAGAAAAAGATCAATGGGAGGAGCTAGAGATGTCTGACTTTGGTTGCTCCAACATGCAACAGAATGTCATCCAAACCGCCAGTACTAATGAAGACAGACCTGTGGAAGAAAAAGTGTGGATTGATCTTCAAACTGAAAGTTGCACCTTAGCAGAACTCAGTCTGTTCTTGACCCATGGTGTCGTGGATTTCCTTTTGTGTCCACTGACTTGATTATTTAGGAATGTTCACACCCTTCCAGATTGAATGATTAAAGGTAGGGGGACAGTGCACTGTCCGAAGTAACCAGTCTGACTCAAGTTCAGATTAAGAAACTTCCTGTTTATTCTTGGGCGTCTAGCCTCTTTTATAAAGTTTAACATATCTGCCCTTTTGGGGCAGGCCAAACGTTACATAGATACAACGTATTGTTTGATTATTGGATAAGCGTCTTCCTTCATCCGGTCATCTGGTATTGCCCGTCACGTGGTAGCACTCTGGAGAGGGCAGGGAGAGGAGAATGGGCTGTTTTCACCCCACGTGTGTTAAAACCGATATGATTGGAGGCCATATCATGAATTAGTAATTGCATAAATCTCTCATGTTATTTGCATACGTTTCCAGTAAAATTGCTTGGGTACTTATTGCGGTATCTAAAAGCGGTACTTGTCTTAAGTGCGGTTAACTGTCTAATCCTTACTTCTTCTAAAATTATGAAACAGATGGAAAAATATAGCGTGTTTATATCAAATAACATCTTTGTCAGCAGAGTTTAGAGAGAAAGATGTTTCATTCAAGAGGAAGTGTACATATTGCATAAATCTATCAGAATAGAAGGCAACGTGACATTTGGTTAAACAGAATGTTAAATTCACACATACAGGTTCATTGTCCATTACTAAAGACCCACCGACCCAATATAGCCATATTGGATTTCCATTACAGACCCCCCTTGAAACTATCTGTTTCACTAAACTCGCCCTGCTCCGTCCCACCCCAATCCCCCACCGCTGACCCTAGACTTGCATTGTGTTATAAACTGGAGCTACTGCTGTCATGGGGGTATAGGATGGTTCGACATCATCGTATTCTGGATCCGTGATGACGACGTTTGCACTGACAGTGGGCCTATTGTTGGACATCATAGTGAAACAGGTGGACATGGTCGGAATACACTGTATGCAACAACAAACAGAAATTGGGACAATTATAATGGCAACAAAAACAGTTAGTATCTTTTTTATCAGAGTAAGCCCAAACCAGGACCCTGTCAACCAATCGAACCACCCTTGATCCGTTCCTTGTTTGATACTGATGAGAGACGGCGCTCCACCCACTGGAATACAATATTTCAAACACAATGAAACGGAAAGCTGGGGACTTACCTGGTGAAGGTGGATGGGCCTCTGCTGAGGGACCCACCACCTAACACCTCCACGTCCTGGTAGGCGTTGTATATAAGGTACACTCTCCTTTCTCCCGTCCGGAAATAAGGTAATGATGCAAAAGAGCAAGCAGGGATCTGTCACATCCCTAGACAGGGATGCGACTGGATAAAACGGAATACAAAAAGAAAAAAAGATCCAGCGCTCCAAAGCAAAAGAAGCCTTGTTAACTAGTAAACTAGAAGGCTCCTTAGGAGTTAACAAGGCTTCTTTTGCTTTGGAGCGCTGGATCTTTTTTTCTTTTTGTATTCCTTGTTTGATACTGGTGGCTAGATCTTTCTGGCGGTTGATTTGTTGGTGGATCGATGCAGAGTTGTCAGAGAGATTAAAACAACACATCCCTTCAAACTCTTCGCACCCGTGGTTGAAGGTCATGAGGAGATAATCAATGGTAGCTCTGTTCTGTAGGGAGGCTCTCCGTATGTTTTGTACATCTAAGAGTAGTAGGTCCAGTGCCTGGGACGTGGCATTTAGACCTTTTACCATGTCGCAGGCTAAGCCATTAATCACTCTTGCGTTATGCTGGGCTAATGCCGGGGTGCCTAGAATACTGAAAGCTAGTGCAGTGTGTTCTGAAAAACTCAGTAGGGTAGGTGGTCCTACACAGCTATCGGCCAGGCCGTGGATGTCCCTCTGATACCTAGGTATGGATGCCTGGGGGTCTGGTTTCTGGTACATGAGGATACTCAGTCGGGACAATGCACACGGTCCTCCTGAAATATTAGCGGGGATATATGTGTACGTCAAATTGCCACAAGACAGGACCCATCCTACTGGTAGTTTGACATGTCTGAAATGGCTGGGACTCCGAACTACCTTCTCACAAGACATGGTAGTCACTACCTTTTGACATTGTTCTTCTGTACGGGAGCAAAGTATTTGGGAATCACTAGTGACCACTTGGCCCTTCTCACATTTCCCAATGTACCATGGATTACATGTGAAATTGTAACATACCTCAGCCTGTGAGACATTTCTCACCTGGAACTCAGTCATATTGGACCAATCAGTGTGCTCTACAGCTTTACAGTGGGGACAATATTCATATATGTTAATGAAGGTGTTCTCTTGTATTATATTGTCTTCCCCCACATCATCATCGTCATGTACAATAGCATAAATTGATCTCAATACCTTTACTGGAGTGGGAATGGCCAGTAGGCAAGCCCGTAGAATGTCTTCCCCGCTCCTTAGTTTAGGCATACACATATTAGTTATATTGATTACATCTCTGGCTAAATACTCCCACATATTGATATGACTTTCCCCCACCCATTTAGCCTGCTGTTTCTGGTTCGTTACTGAGGTACCCTTCTCGTCCCACATTACCAGAACCCCACATAGGAGAAATATTAAGATGACTTGACCTAAATATTTCATGATGATTCGGCTTTCTGGGATGAAGCTCTCATGCAGTGGCTTGCGTGGATCCAGGTAGGCTTCCCCTCTAACTTCACTGAGGTGGCGGTGGTCAACAACACCTGGAACGGACCGTCGAATCTGGGCTCAAGAGGGTTCTTCCTCAGGAACTTCTTTACGTACACCCAATCCCCAGGCTGTATGGAATGGGTTCCTGTGTCTTGGTCTGGGTCTTGAATGGAAGAGAACACTCGTGCATGGACTTTAGTTATTTCTTTGGCGAGTGATATAACATACGGTACTTAGTCAGAACATCTGAATGCAGCTGTAACTGCTGAGGAAAATAACACCCTAGTCTGGGGACGGTCCCGAAAAGAATCTCATAAGGTGACAATTTATGCTTTCCCCTTGGTGTGTACCTCACGCTATACAGTGCTATAGGAAGGATTTCTGGCCAGGGCATACCAGTTTCTCGTGATATCTTTAGTATTTTTGCTTTCAAGGTACCGTTTAGTCTCTCCACCTTACCACTACTCTGGGGGTGATAGGGCGTGTGAAACAAAAGACTGCTGCCTAACGCCTGCCATATCTCCTTGGTGACATTGGCGGTAAACGCTGGACCTTGATCACTTTCAATGACTTCTGGTATTCCGAAACGGCAAACTAACTCGGTTATGAGTTTCTTGGCGGTAGTTTTGGCAGTCATATTGGCACTTGGATATCCTTCTGCCCACCCAGAGAAGACATCCACCACTATTAGGGCATATTCAAAACGTCCTGATTTCGGCATTTGGATGTGGTCAATCTGGATCCGTTGGAATGGATACAGTGGCTTGGCCAGGTGTTTTCTAGGTGTCTCTTCCATCTTTCCTGGATTACACTGGGCGCAAATGGTGCAGGATTTGCAGTATTTGTCCACCAACGTTGAGATGCCAGGCGCCAGGTAATATTTCTGGATCAATGAGTTCATGAGCATTTTGGACAAATGGGTTGGGCCATGTGCCCACTGTACCACTGCTGGGTAAAAGCTTCTAGGCAAACATGGGCGGCCTGTCAGTGTGAACAGTCCTTGTTCGTCCTTTTTCGCTCCCTTCTTTGTCCATTCTTCTTTTTCTTCCTTGCTTGCTCTCTTCTGTGCTTCTGTAAGGTAATCTGGGTGGTCTGGTTGTATCTTCTCATCCACACTGACCATCATGGACGGGTCCGGTCTCTCTGTTGATTCCACACCTACCGGTAGCGCTTCCACCTGAATTCCAATTCTTCCAAACTCCCCCCTTGCAGCTCTTTTTTCTGCCTGGTCCGCTGTATGATTACCAACAGCTTCTTCAGTGTTCTTCTTGCTGTGAGCTTTAACTTTTAGTATGGCCACCTTCCGTGGCAGTTGGAGGGCATCCAGCAGGTGCCTGATGGCTTGATGATGCTTGACTGGGGTGCCTGCAGCTGTGAGGAATCCTCTAACTTTCCAGATCATCCCGAAGTCGTGTGCCACTCCATGAGCGTACCGTGAATCTGTGTAGATGTTGGCTGTACGATCCTGGGCCACCTCACACGCCCGTGTGAGGGCCTGTAGTTCGGCTTCCTGTGCTGATACGGTGGGAGGGAGTTGTTGCGCTTGGATTATCTTTGTGGTGGTGGTGACTGCGTTACCGGTATGGTACCGACCCATCTCATCGGCAAATCTGGAGCCGTCCACGAAGAGTGTGTAGTCTACGGGTTCCAGTGGTTTGTCATAGACTGATGGTAGATGAGAGATTTCCTGTTGCATCATCTTGACGCAGTCATGTGAAGGACGTGGAATGTCGTAGTAGGAGACGGAACCATTTGGTTTTTCTTCAGCATCATTCTCCTCTTCATCGCCTTCCCCCTGAAGAATCGGAAGGAGGGTGGAAGGGTTGAGGACATTACAACGCTGTAACGTGACATTCTCGGGAATCAACAGTGAGCATTGCAAGCGTAGATGTCTTGCTGCTGACAGATGCTTCGGCTGTGTTTGGTTGAGTACGGCGGCAATGTCATGCGGAGCCAGGACAGTCAGAGGGTAACCCAACACGAGATCTGAAGTTTTGTCCAGCAAGACATGGGCTGCAAAGACTGCCCGTAGGCAGGAAGGTCCTGCTCTGGCCACCGGGTCGAGTCTGGCTGAGAAATAGCCAATGGGCCGCGATTTTCCAGCATGTTTCTGCATAAGGACACCTGATGCGTGTCCTTGATTTTCAGACACAAACAGAGCAAATGGTTTGTCGTAGTCTGGTAGTCTTAATGCAAGTGCTTCAGAGATCAGGTCCTTGAGCGTGCTGAAATTTCTTGTCGAGTCTTCTGAGAGTGTACAAGAGCCCTTGGCCTTGTATAGCACAGAAGATTTTCGGAGGAGGAGGAGGCTGTGTCCAGATCATCTGCACAAAGTAACAGGCCATCCACGTATTGGAGTAAGACCACTGTGGGGTGCCCCTCCATCCATGGGTTTAGAATTAGAGACATTGCCTTGGCGAACTGGCTGGGTGAATTCTGTGCACCTTGAGGCATTACAGTCCATATGAGTTGGCCTCCGTTGTGCATGAAGGCGAACAGGAACTGACATGACGGATCTAGCGGAATTCCAAAGAAAGCGTTTGCCATATCAATCACTGTGAGGTACTTCGCTGTTGGCGTAATTCCAGACAGTAGCGTGTGTGGATTTGGCACTAAAGGAGTTTCCATTATGGTAGCCTGGTTCACTGCCCGTAGGTCTTGAACCATACGGTATTTGCTTGGTTCGCCCTTTGGTGTCTTCTTCTTCACTGGAAACGAGGGCGTGTTGCATGGCGACTCACATGGGACAAGGGCTGCATTCTGGACCAACGTCTTGATCTGTTCGTCAATGGCTAGTGAGACTGAGTGCTTCAGTGGATACTGTGGTCTTCTTGGAAACGGCATTCCGGGCTTCATCCTCACCATCACTGGGGGAACTCGCAGACGACCAATGTCTTCAGGTCCTTTTGACCACAGTGTATCGGGGATTCTTGCTTTCACTTCCTCTGGTATTGTCTTCTGTATTCCTTGACAGGCCATGAGGAATGGTTCTGAGGCAAGCGTCATCTGGTCATCTTCAGATAGAGGAGAGGTAACCGTTATGCCGCCGTCTTCAGTGTAGGCAATTGTAGCTTGGAGTCTTGATGGAAGGTCTGCTCCCAATAGGTTGAGTGGTGAGGTCTTGTGGATCACAAATCTAGCCAGGATGTTCTGTATGCCTACAGGAAGTGGCTTGCTTAGTGGGTTCTCAGAAGGCCTTCCACCCACCCCTACGGTCAGTATGGTCTTACCATCCAGCAGGTGTTTTAAAGGGAAATCATCAGCATGGATGATGCTCCTGGCTGCACCAGTGTCCAGTAGAAAGGTAGTTGGTTTCCCTGCGATAGAGAGAGTCACTCGGGCTTGGGGTCCGGTATTACCCACTGCAGGGTTCTGCTGGAAAGAGGCCATACTGGACACTGGCTTGCCAGCGTCCTAGTGGGACGGGCCATGGTAAGATATCGCAGGTGGTGGTGGTGGAGGCGGGAAGCCATCAGAAGGTGTTGGTTCAGACTGTCTTCTGGCCTGATTTGCTTGTCCGTGTTGTCCTGGTGGTGCGCGCCACCATGACAGGGGTAGGTCCGTTCCCCGCTACACCCTTTGCAACTGGTAGTAGGACATCGATGGCCAAGATCTTGTATTCCGGTTTTGCTGCCATCAGTCCCTTTCTGATTGGGTCTCGTAAACCAGAAACAAAAGCAGCGGAAAGCATCAGTTGGTGCGTCCTGATTTGTGAGGAGAATCCGAGATCATCAAAGAGTTGTATGAGGCGAACATAGAATTTGTCCACGGATTCCCCTTTTTCCTGGGTCACATCCTGCAGTGTGATAGCTTGATCCGCCAGTCTGTCTTGCGCCCAGGCTTTTACTTGTCCGCAGAATTCCCTTCCAGAAGCATATGTTGTCTCTGGAGTAGCATTCACATTAGCCGGGTCGAGGGATTTCTGGATGACTGGCCAGTACGTATCTCCGGCCTTTACTTCCGTCAAAGCTTGTAAATCCTTCCAGGTGGCCGAATAATTACGCTGGTACTGGACCAACTTCCTAAAGAAAGGCATGGGTTGCTTTTCTGGATCTGGTAATCCGGCCTGGAGAGTGGTGGCTTGGCTTGGAGTGAAGCTGACGTATAGGAGTGGGGCGTCAGCCGCCACGAAAGGCATCCTGTGTGGTGCCAGTTGAGGTGTGATCTGGGGTGCCAGGGATTGTTGTTCATCTGGCAGGGAGTCTTGTGATCCATAAGGGTCATCTTCTTGTGGAGACATGAAATGGACCTTGGGGGTAGACGTATTGGGAGGTGCAAAGTTAAGTTGTTCTTGTATACTCGTGCGAGCCGCTTGGCTCTTACGTAAGCTGGGCTTCGTCAGTGAGTATTGTTCTCCTGCTCCCCCTGAGGTCGTCGTTGTTGAATGTCGCTTTGGCCTTGCACCATAATCCCTGTTTGCTAAAATGCCAGTATCCTGGCGGCGCACTGGTTTCAGAGGAGGTGGTCGGCCTCGGAACTTTTCTCCAGACCTGGTGACTCCTGTTTCCCCATCTTCCTCACTGTCTTCCCCACTGTTTTCATCTTCCTCCCTGGGTGGGGGTAGACCAAGGCCCCCCTGAGCTCCACCTTCACATTCCACAGGTCAGCGATCAGCTGATCACTAGTAATTGGCTGATCCCCTGCGACTGGTTGATCTGGAAACAGAGGAACAGTTCGTCTCTGTGCTTGTAACATTTGATGATCTATCACTGGATATAGTGGAGACATGGCAGATGTATTGTGCTTATGAGGTGTAGCAATATGGCTGCCTTTACGAGTGGATGGCTGGGTACTAGGCCTCTGGGGTGTACCAAGATGGCCACCGTAGGGAGTGGGTGACTGTGTGGATGACTGTGCACTAGGCCTCTGAGGTGTATTAAGATTAGAGATGAGCGAGCACCAAAATGCTCGGGTGTTCGTTATTCGGGACGAAATTATCGCGATGCTCGGGTATTCGTTTCGAATAACGAACCCCATTGAAGTCAATGGGCGACCCGAGCATTTTTGTATTTCGCCGATGCTCGCTAAGGTTTCCATGTGTGAAAATCTGGGCAATTCAAGAAAGTGATGGGAACGACACAGCAACGGATAGGGCAGGCGAGGGGCTACATGTTGGGCTGCATCTCAAGTTCACAGGTCCCACTATTAAGCCACAATACCGGCAAGAGTGGGGCCCCCCCCCCTCCCAACTACTTTTACTTCTGAAAAGCCCTCATTAGCATGGCATACCTTTGCTAAGGACCACACTACCTCCAACAAAGTACAATCACTGCCTGCATGACACTCCGCTGCCACTTCTCCTGGGTTACATGCTGCCCAACCGCCCCCCCCCCACAGTGCACACCAAAGTGTCTCTGCGCAGCCTTCAGCTGCCCTCATGCCACACCACCCTCATGTCTATTTATAAGTGCGTCTGCCATGAGGAGGAACCGCAGACACACACTGCAGAGGATTGGCACGGCTAGGCAGCGACCCTCTTTGAAAGGGGCGGGGCGATAGCCCACAATGCTGTACAGAAGCAATGAGAAATCCAATCCTGTGCCACCTCCATCTGGAGCTGCACACGTGGGCATAGCAATGGGGAACCTATGTGCCACACACTATTCATTCTGTCAAGGTGTCTGCACGCCCCAGTCAGACCGCGGTTTTTTATAAATAGTCACAGGCAGGTACAACTCCGCAATGGGAATTCCGTGTGCACCCACAGCATGGGTGGCTCCCTGGAACCCACCGGCGGTACACAAAAATATCCCATTGCATTGCCCAACACAGCTGAGGTAGTAATGTCGTGCTAAATGCAGGTGGGCTTCGGCCCACACTGCATGCCCCAGTCTGACTGGGGTTCTTTAGAAGTGGAAACAGATGCATTTATAATTCCCTGTGGACCCACAGCATGGGTGGGTGCCAGGAAGCCACCGGCGGTACATAAAAATATCCCATTGCATTGCCCAACACAGCTGAGGTAGTAATGTCGTGCTAAATGCAGGTGGGCTTCGGCCCACACTGCATGCCCGGGGTTCTTTAGAAGTGGAAACAGATGCATTTATAATTCTCTGTGGACCCACAGCATGGGTGGCTCCCTGGAACCCACCGGCAGTACATAAAAATATCCCATTGCATTGCCCAACACAGCTGATGTTACGTCACGTCAGCTGTAATACAGCTGGGCTACAAATTAATTTGATTACACTGTAGGCGAGGGCCCACAAAAATTGCTGTATCAACAGTACTAATGTACATCAGAAAAATTGCCCATGCCCAACCAAGAGGGCAGGTGAAACCCATTAATCGCTTTGGTTAATGTGGCTTAAGTGGTAACTAGGCCTGGAGGCAGCCCAGTTTAACGAAAAATTGTTTCAAGTTAAAGTTCCAACGCTTTTAAGAGCATTGAAACGTATAAAAAATTTTTAGAAAAATTATATGAGTGAGCCTTGTGGCCCTAAGAAAAATTGCCCGTTCAGCGTGATTACGTGAGGTTTCAGGAGGAGGAGCAGGAGGAGGAGGAGGAATATTATACACAGATTGATGAAGCAGAAATGCCCCCGTTTTGGATGGTGAGAGAGAACGATGCTTCCATCCGCGGGTGCAGCCTACGTATTGCTTAGGTATCGCTGCTGTCCGCTGGTGGAGAAGAGAAGTCTGGGGAAATCCAGGCTTTGTTCATCTTGATGAGTGTTAGCCTGTCGGCACTGTGGGTTGACAGGCGGGTACGCTTATCTGTGATGATTCCCCCAGCCGCACTAAACACCCTCTCCGTCAAGACGCTAGCCGCAGGACAAGCAAGCACCTCCAGGGCATACAGCGCTAGTTCAGGCCACGTGTCCAGCTTCGACACCCAGTAGTTGTAGGTGGCAGAGGCGTCACGGAGGACGGTCGTGCGATCGGCTACGTACTCCCTCACCATCCTTTTACAGTGCTCCTGCCGACTCAGCCTTGAATGGGGAGCGGTGACACAGTCTTGGTGGGGAGCCATAAAGCTGTCCAGGCCCTTAAAGACTGTTGCACTGCCTGGGCTGTACATGCTGCTCGATCTCCGCACCTCCCCTGCTACCTGGCCCTCGGAACTGCGCCTTCTGCCACTAGCGCTGTCGGATGGGAATTTTACCATCAGCTTGTCCGCCAGGGTCCTGTGGTATAGCAACACTCTCGAACCCCTTTCCTCTTCGGGAATGAGAGTGGGAAGGTTCTCCTTATAGCGTGGGTCGAGCAGTGTGTACACCCAGTAATCCGTAGTGGCCAGAATGCGTGTAACGCGAGGGTCACGAGAAAGGCATCCTAACATGAAGTCAGCCATGTGTGCCAGGGTACCTGTACGCAACACATGGCTGTCTTCACTAGGAAGATCACTTTCAGGATCCTCCTCCTCCTCAGGCCATACACGCTGAAAGGATGACAGGCAAGCAGCAGGGGCACCGTCAGCAGTGGGCCAAGCTGTCTCTTCCCCCTCCTCCTCATCCTCCTCATGCTCCTCCTCCTCCTCCTGAATGCGCTGAGATATAGACAGGAGGGTGCTCTGACTATCCAGCGACATACTGTCTTCCCCCGCCTCCGTTTCCGAGCGCAAAGCATCTGCCTTTATGCTTTGCAGGGAACTTCTCAAGATGCATAGCAGAGGAATGGTGACGCTAATGATTGCAGCATCGCCGCTCACCACCTGGGTAGACTGCTCAAAGTTTCCAAGGACCTGGCAGATGTCTGCCAACCAGGCCCACTCTTCAGAAAATAATTGAGGAGGCTGACTCCCACTGCGCCGCCCATGTTGGAGTTGGTATTCCACTATAGCTCTACACTGCTCATAGAGCCTGGCCAACATGTGGAGCGTAGAGTTCCACCGCGTGGGCACGTCGCACAGCAGTCGGTGCACTGGCAGATTAAAGCGATGTTGCAGGGTGCGCAGGGTGGCAGCGTCCGTGTGGGACTTGCGGAAATGTGCGCAGAGCCGGCGCACCTTTACGAGCAGGTCTGACAAGCTTGGGTAGCTTTTCAGAAAGCGCTGAACCACCAAATTAAAGACGTGGGCCAGGCATGGCACGTGCGTGAGGCTGCCGAGCTGCAGAGCCGCCACCAGGTTACGGCCGTTGTCACACACGACCATGCCCGGTTGGAGGCTCAGCGGCGCAAGCCAGCGGTCGGTCTGCTCTGTCAGACCCTGCAGCAGTTCGTGGGCCGTGTGCCTCTTATCTCCTAAGCTGAGTAGTTTCAGCACGGCCTGCTGACGCTTGCCCACCGCTGTGCTGCCACGCCGCGCGACACCGACTGCTGGCGACGTGCTGCTGCTGCTGACACATCTTGATTGCGAGAGAGAGGTTGCGGAGGAGGAGGAGGGTGCTTTAGTGGAGGAAGCATACACCGCCGCAGATACCAGCACCGAGCTGGGGCCCACAATTCTGGGGGTGGGTAGGACGTGAGCGGTCCCAGGCTCTGACTCTGTCCCAGCCTCCATTAAATTCACCCAATGTGCCGTCAGGGAGATGTAGTGGCCCTGGCCGCCTGTGCTAGTCCACGTGTCCGTTGTTAAGTGGACCTTGGCAGTAACCGCGTTGGTGAGGGCGCGTACAATGTTGCGGGAGACGTGGTCGTGCAGGGCTGGGACGGCACATCGGGAAAAGTAGTGGCGACTGGGAACTGAGTAGCGCGGGGCCGCCGCCTCCATCATACTTTTGAAGGACTCCGTTTCCACAACCCTATACGGCAGCATCTCAAGGCTGATAAATTTGGCTATGTGGATGGTTAACGCTTGAGCGTGCGGGTGCGTGGCGGCGTACTTGCGCTTGCGCTCAAACACTTGCGCTAGCGACGGCTGGACGGTGCGATGCGAGATATTGGTGGATGGGGCCGAGGACAGCGGAGGTAAGGGTGTGGGTGCAGGCCAGGAGACGGTAGTGCCTGTGTCCTGAGAGGGGGGTTGGATCTCAGTGGCAGGTTGGGGCATAGGGGGAGAGGCAGCGGTGCAAACCGGAGGCGGTGAACGGCCTTTGTCCCACCTTGTGGGGTGCTTGGCCATCATATGTCTGCGCATGCTGGTGGTGGTGAGGCTGGTGGTGGTGGCTCCCCGGCCGATCTTGGCGCGACAAAGGTTGCACACCACTGTTCGTCGGTCGTCAGGCGTCTCTGTGAAAAACTGCCAGACCTTAGAGCACCTCGGCCTCTGCAGGGTGGCATGGCGCGAGGGTGTGCTTTGGGAAACACTTGGTGGATTATTCGGTCTGGCCCTGCCTCTACCCCTGGACACCGCACTGCCTCTTGCAACCTGCCCTGCTGCTGCCCTTGCCTCCCCCTCTGAAGACCTGTCCTGTTTAGGCGTTGCACACCAGGTGGGGTCAGTCACCTCATCGTCCTGCTGCTCTTCCTCCGAATCCTCTGTGCGCTCCTCCCTCGGACTTACTGCCCTTACTACTACCTCACTGCAAGACAACTGTGTCTCATCATCATCGTCCTCCTCACCCACTGAAAGGTCTTGAGACAGTTGCCGGAAGTCGCCAGCCTCATCCCCCGGACCCCGGGAACTTTCGAATGGTTGGGCATCAGTGACGATAAACTCCTCTGCTTGGAGAGGAACCACTGCTGCCCAATCTGAGCAGGGGCCCGAGAACAGTTCCTGGGAGTCTGCCCGCTCCTGAGCATGTGTCATTGTAGTGGAGTGAGGAGGCTGGGAGGAAGGAGGAGTAGCAGCCAGAGGATTCTGAGTTGCAGCAGTGAACGGCGCAGAACTGTGGGTGTTCGATAGATTACTGGAAGCACTTTCTGCCATCCACGACAGGACTTGCTCACACTGCTCATTTTCTAATAAAGGTCTCCCGTGTGGACCCATTAATTGGGCGATGAATGTGGGGACGCCAGAAACGTGCCTCTCTCCTAATCGCGCAGCAGTCGGCTGCGATACACCTTGATCAGGAGCTCGCCCTGTGCCCACACCCTCACTTGGGCCTACGCGTCCTCGGCCACGTCCACGTCCTCTAGGCTTACCCCTACCCCTCAGCATGCTGTATTACCAGTGATTTCCCAGGCAGGAAATAAATTGGCGCAAGCCTGCAGGACAAATACAATTTTTCCCTTTTGGGGAAACGGAGGGCCCACTGACTATATTCAATCAGATAAGATATGTGTTGCACAGAAATGCAGCCAGTTATATGAAGTGCAGCAGAGCAGTTACTTTTCCCAGGCAGGAAATAAATTGGCGCAAGACTGCAGGACAAATACAATTTTTCCCTTTTTGGGAAACGGAGGGCCCACTGACTATATTCAATCAGATAAGATAAGTGTTGCACAGAAATGCAGTTATATGAAGTGCAGCAGAGCAGTTACTTTTCACAGGCAGCAAATAAATTGGCGCAAGACTGCAGGACAAATACAATTTTTCCCTTTTTTGGAAACGGAGGGCCCACTGACTATATTCAATCAGATAAGATATGTGTTGCACAGAAATGCAGTTACATGAAGTGCAGCAGAGCGGAGACTTTTCACAGGCAGCAAATAAATTGGCGCAAGACTGCAGGACAAATACAATTTTTCCCTTTTTGGGAAACGGAGGGCCCACTGACTATATTCAATCAGATAAGATATGTGTTGCACAGAAATGCAGTAATATGAAGTGCAGCAGAGCGGAGACTTTTCACAGACAGCAAATAAATTGGCGCAAGCCTGCAGGACAAATACAATTTTTCCCTTTTTGGGAAACGGAGGGCCCACTGACTATATTCAATCAGATAAGATATGTGTTGCACAGAAATGCAGTTATATGAAGTGCAGCAGAGCGGAGACTTTTCCCAGACAGGAAATAAATTGGCGCAAGACTGCAGGACAAATACAATTTTTCCCTTTTTTGGAAACGGAGGGCCCACTGACTATATTCAATCAATAATATATGTCTTCTGGCCCTGCCTACACAATTCTCTCCCTGTAGTATTACTGCAAGGCGCAATGCTCTGCAGACAGCCGATTTTGAAAAGAAAAAAATATGCAACACTGCTAACAGCAGCCTGCACAGTACTGCACACGGATAGATGTGGCCCTAAGAAGGACCGTTGGGGTTCTTGAAGCCTACACTCACTCCTAACACTCTCCCTACCTAACCACCACTTCTGTCCCTGTAGTATTACTGCAAGGCGCAATGCTCTGCAGACTGCCGATTTTGATAAAAAATAAAATTTGTGCAACACTGCTAACAGCACCCTCCACAGTACTGCACACGGATAGATGTGGCCCTGAGAAGGACCGTGGTGGTTCTTGAAGCCTACACTCACTCCTAACACTCTCCCTACAGCAGCACCAGCAGCAGCACTTTCCCTCAGCTAACTCACAAGGCATCTGAGGCGAGCCGTGGGAGGGGCCGACTTTTATACTCGGGTGACATCTGATCTCCCCAGCCACTCACAGCAGGGGGGTGGTATAGGGCTTGAACGTCACAGGGGGAAGTTGTAATGCCTTCCGTCTTTCAATTGGCCAGAAAAGCGCGCTAACGTCTCAGAGAGGAAACTGAAAGTAACCCGAACACCGCGTGGTGCTCGTTAAGAGTAACGAGCATCCCGAACACCCTAATATTCGCACGAATATCAAGCTCGGACGAGTATGTTCGCTCATCTCTAATTAAGATGGCCGCCAGAGGAAGTGGTCGTTGAGGAAGTGGCTGTGGAACGCATATTGGAATGCCCAGTATTTCCTGTGACATAATCACAGGAAACTGCAGTGTTGGAGCGCAAGGCAGCTCCGGATGTGGGAACCGCCTGTTCAGCGTTGAATACAGGAAGTGTGGGCTCATTTACATCACCCCCTGGGCGAGGAGCACCACAACCTAGGCATGTCTCTAGCTGCTTCGGGTTCTGTACTCCGCAGACTAGGCACATCCAATATGGTAGGTTACCTATGTGTATGGGGGGTGCTGACGGAGATGCAAGGAGTGGGTTCACAGAATTTGCATGATACACATAACATTTATATTTCCCACAATCTCCCTGTTCTGTTTCTGACCAGCCGTCTCTATGCAGACTTCTGGCTACGCGATACCATCCTTCTGCAGCTGTGAGTAATTTTTTATCCTGTAGCATACCACGTTTATCTCTTATCAAGATCCTCCACACCTCGGCTTGTAACCGCCCACCGGGGCTGGGTTCCCAGCCCCCTACTTTGCATATCTGTGTTCAGTGTTTCCCTTCTCTCTCTGCTACTAAGTCACATGCTCGCCGGCCACTACTGCTACTTCGCTTATTTCCCATTCTTAGCTCCTCAGGTTAATGTCTGTATCATATGTCCGGCTTCTGGCTGTCACTTGTAGTACTAATAGCTTTAAATGTTTTCCCTTTTTTTTTTGTCTTTTCTCTCTAGCACTAGCAGAACTTCCTCTTTTCGGAATCCCCCCCCCCCCCTTTCTCTAACTCCGACTAGGAGAGACAGGAAGGATTTCTTCTCTTTCAGTGACAATGTAACCAGGTTACTTTTATAACAGCCCCGTCTGAGACCTGCTCCTCGGTTCGTTAAACTCCCGTCGCCCACAATTCCCTACAACAAGGGGAGGTGAAATCCCTGCCTATCTCAGGAGGAGGACATGGATTTCCCGTCTTGCTTTTTCCGAGAAATCCAAATCCTTCACCTGTACAAGTTGACGTTCCATAAAACGCCCCCTCGCCGAACGGGAAATTAACTGGCCGATAGGACTTCGGAGCAGGTGTAGTCAAACGTGCGTAGTTAACGTTAAACAGTGATGGAGTCTAGACAAGAGACAAGCGGTGCCGCTGCAGGCGAACAAGTGCTGTAGATTTTTAAATGCCACTTGGTCAGAAACAGCAATATCTCTGATCCTTACTATGCGTTCCCCTGACAAGTGCAATGTGTTACGGAGGGAGTGCCACTTCCCCTTTTTTTTTTCTCTGCGCGGTATATCCACCCTGCGCCCCCCCCTTTCCTCCTACACAGAACACGCTTTGGGTTTAACCCTATATCACAGACTTGGTAGACTTAATTTTAATTCTATGCAATATACAAACAGGCTATTTCTATATGAATTGCAAGCAGTATTAACTCTACACCGTATATAAACACACTAAATTCTATGCAAAGGCTAATTCTATGCAAAGGATTACTTAGAACTACTTAGATTCAATCTATTGTAACCAACTTATACTTTACGGTTGCATCACTAGCAATAGCAATTGTTAGTACTGTCCATTACAGTTATAAACGTGACGCTTTTGAACACATCAGAGAGTCAGTGATAACAGTGATTGTTTGGATACCCACACTTCAATGGAGGATACAGTGATAGCTTGGATACCCACACCTCAGTGGAGGATGTAAAAACTGTCCCTGTTAGAGGGTGTGCTGCATTCCAATTTCAATTATGGCAGTCAGATCTAGAATCCTAGGAGTATCCCCGGACGCCAGACACAGTATGTCCCGTCCTAGAACCTCACAGAGTTCTACTGCTACACAATTCAACAATCTACCCTCAGACCTTGGGATCCACTCGTGGACGTTTAAATGATAAACAAATATTTGTGGATTGCCACCCTCGAGCAGTGGACCATAACCACACCGGTGGGCGGGGTAGGGATTATTCTGACTACAGATCTCCCATCCGAGGGTACTTATTGTCAATAACAATCCTTTTTGGCAATTTGGGCAAGAGATGGGTGTACACACACAAATAGACAGAGCACCAGTATGGCTGGCTTAGTCTCACTGCCCCTCGGGATACGTGTCTGACAGCTCCCTTCTCCCGGACCCTCCAAGCAGGTCGAGCAGGAGCGGAAATCCCTTATCAGACTTTTCTCTGGCAGTCTCCCCCTCAGGAGTCTCTGCAACAAGCCACCTGCACGGCTCCCTCCTCCCGCAGGAGTGGAAACACCCCGTACAGACCCTCCCTAGGGGCAGCTATTGATGTCACCAATTAACCAGTACTCTCAAGACAACAGGCATGCAAACATTCCTTTTATATCTTATGACAGGTTCTTATCGAGTGATCGAGACTTAAAGAAATACCTGTCGTCGTGCGGGTCCAAACCGATCGGCCTTGACACGGCACACAGGCAAGCCTAAACTCAGCCACACAGGTATAGACAATTAATTCATCTTACCGTGTTCTGATGGTTTGTTGGGCCCGCCAAGTCCAAGGTTGCCTATGTCCGTGTATTTTGTCTGAGATGTTTGGAACCTATCAATCACTCCCCGTACGGGCCACCAGCTGTCGTGGATTTCCTTTTGTGTCCACTGACTTGATTATTTAGGAATGTTCACACCCTTCCAGATTGAATGATTAAAGGTAAGGGGACAGTGCACCGTCCGAAGTAACCAGTCTGACTCAAGTTCAGATTAAGAAACTCCCTGTTTATTCTTGGGCGTCTAGCCTCTTTTATAAAGTTTAACATATCTGCCCTTTTGGGGCAGGCCAAAGGTTACATAGATACAACGTATTGTTTGATTATTGGATAAGCGTCTTCCTTCATCCGGTCATCTGGTATTGCCCGTCACGTGGTAGCACTCTGGAGAGGGCAGGGAGAGGAGAATGGGCTGTCTTCACCCCACGTGTGTCAAAACCGATATGATTGGAGGCCATGAATTAGTAATTGCATAAATCTCTCATGTTATTTGCATACGTTTCCAGTAAAATTGCTTGGGTACTTATTGCGGTATCTAAAAGCGGTACTTGTCTTAAGTGCGGTTAACTGTCTAATCCTTACTTCTTCTAAAATTATGAAACAGATGGAAAAATATAGCGTGTTTATATCAAATAACATCTTTGTCAGCAGAGTTTAGAGAGAAAGATGTTTCATTCAAGAGGAAGTGTACATATTGCATAAATGTATCAGAATAGAAGGCAACGTAACATTTGGTTATACAGAATGTTAAATTCACACATACAGGTTCATTGTCCATTACTAAAGACCCACCGACCCAATATAGCCATATTGGATTTCCACTACATGGTACTGCAATTGTCAGAGTGAGAAACGGGAAAATAGATCCAGAGTTTCACCAATGGTGGCGACAAAGGAAAAGACTCTTTGTAAAGAGAGGTTTCTTGTACAGTGGAACCATAGACCCTATCACATATACAAAGATACACTAAATCCTCATTCCACAAGAGCTGCATATCTTCTGTACTAACAGCGTACCATGACCAATCTGGGCAGTTTTCGAGTGCACAAAACAGAGAATACCATAGTACTTAGCATGTACCAGTCTACTGGAAACCCATTAAAAAGTGGCCACACGATGGTACTACTCCCCAAGTAGACTTGCCAGCATTTTTCAAAACACACGTGATTTGTGTTAGAGAGACTGTAGGAAGCCAGAATTCCATATTTTCTCGAGTTGCCAGTATATAACAACTTTCTGGAAAGTAATATTTTTATTAATATATAACTTTGCCGGAATCCAAATTGCACCAAACTGCCAGATGGCATTGCTATTGCTGGAGTTAGGAAAAATTCCTGTTAGACACAGAAGAATAGTATCTCATCTACTACTGGTTGCCAAAGTTGCCATAGTGAGGAACTGGAGCGATTTAGATACACCTTCACTACAAAATAGAATGCATAAGATGTCGGAGCATGAATCTAATGAAAATGTACCAGCCATCGGAAACAATAGAATGCCTTGCTATGAGACCTAATGACTATCATGGAAAAATTACTATAATAGGTTGACATACCGTATAACAAACCCTACGGTTAAAGGGACCCCCCCAAAAGGATGAAGAAAGAACAAAGATTTAACACACAACACTTAATTCTAGAAGACAGTTATCATCCCCCCCTATTCCTTACCCTCCCCATCCTACCAATCATTCCCCATTTACTTAAAGTGTATGTGATTACTGAAATTACTTATTTATTTAACTTGATCGTAAGTGCACAGAGTTATACTAGAAAAAAAAATAAATATATATATATATACTAGCTGATATACCCGGCTTCGCCCGAGTTAATTTGGTACTGGTGTTTATCTGGTGTTCACACGGAAAATCTTATGAAGTCGTGGTTACTTTAGAGATACTGAGGAAAAACATATGTTCACCATTTTGCATAGTTCTCTGCGTTGCCCAGAAAACACCACGTGGAGGCAACCATGCGATGTTTCATTTATATAAAATGACATCAGGAAGTGAGAGAATTAGATTACGTACATAAAATTTGGACACTAATTCTTTTGCACTTAGAATTGAATAATCGAGTTGGGACCCATTAACTTTTCCTATTTATGACACAATCAATGCCCATGCCAAATTTCATGTTTCTATGACATTGGGAAGTGAGAGATTTTGATTATGTACGTTAAATTTGGATGCTAATTCTTTTGCGCATAGAATTGAATAATGGAGTTGGGACCCATTAGCTTTTCCTATTTATGACATAATCAATGCTCGTGCCAAATTTCCTGTTTCTATGACACTGGAAATTGAGAAAATTACATTCCACACGTAAAATTTGGACGCTAATTCTTTTGCGCATAGAATTGAATAATGGAGTTGGGACCCATTAGCTTTTCCTATTTATGACATAATCAATGCTCGTGCCAAATTTCCCGTTTCTATGACAACGGAAAGTGAAAAAATTACATTCCGCACGTAAAATTTCGACGCCAATTCTTTTGCGCTAGAATTGAATAATCGAGTTGGAACCTATGACCCTATCCTATATATGACATAATCAATGCTCGTGCCAAATTTCCCGTTTCTATGACACCGGAAAGTGAGAAAATTAGATTTCGTACGTAAAATTTGGATGCTAATTCTTTTGCGCATAGAATTGAATAATTGAGTTGGGACCAATTAACTTTTCCTATTTATGACACAATCAATGCTCGTGCCAAATTTCATGTTTCTATCACATTGGGAAGTGAGAGATTTAGATTATGTACATAAAATTTGGACGCTAATTCTTTTGCGCATAGAATTGAATAATGGAGTTGGGACCCATTAGCTTTTCCTATTTATGACATAATCAAAGCTCGTGCCAAATTTCCCGTTTCTATGACACCGGAAAGTGAGAAAATTACATTCCGCACATAAAATTTGGACGCTAATTCTTTTGCGCTTAGAATTGAATAATGGAGTTGGGACCCATTAGCTTTTCCTATTTATGACATAATCAATGCTCGTGCCAAATTTCCTGTTTCTATGACACCGGAAAGTGAAGAAATTACATTCCGCACGTAAAATTTGGACGCTAATTCTTTTGCGCTTAGAATTGAATAATGGAGTTGGGACCCATTAGCTTTTCCTATTTATGACATAATCAATGCTCATGCCAAATTTCCCATTTCTATAACACCGGAAAGGGAAAAAATTACATTCCGCACGTAAAATTTCGACGCCAATTCTTTTGCGCTAGAATTGAATAATCGAGTTGGGACCCATTAGCTTTTCCTATTTATGACATAATCAATGTTCATGCCTAATTTCGAGTTTCTATGACACCGGGAAGTGAGAGAATTAGATTCCGTACGTAAAATTTGGACGCTAATTCTTTTGCGCATAGAATTGAATAATGGAGTTGGGACCCATTAGCTTTTACTATTTATGACATAATCAATGCTCGTGCCAATTTCCTGTTTCTATGACACTGGACAGTGAAGAAATTACATTCTGCACGTAAAATTTGGACGCTAATTCTTTTGCGCATAGAATTGAATAATCGAGTTGGGACCCATTACCTTTTCCTATTTATGACATAATCAATGCTCATGCCTAATTTCGAGTTTCTATGACACCGGGAAGTGAGAGAATTAGATTCCGTACATAAAATTTGGACGCTAATTCTTTTGCGCATAGAATTGAATAATCGAGTTGGGACCTATTAACTTTTCCTATTTATGACATATTCAATGAGCGTGCCAAATTTCCTGTTTCTATGACACCGGAAAGTGAAGAAATTACATTCCGCACGTAAAATTTGGACGCTAATTCTTTTGCGCTTAGAATTGAATAATGGAGTTGGGACCCATTAGCTTTTCCTATTTATGACATAATCAATGCTCGTGCCAAATTTCCCGCTTCTATGACACCGGAAAGTGAGAAAATTAGATTCCGTACATAGAATTTGGACGCTAATTCTTTTGCGCATAGAATGGAATAATCGAGTTGGGATCTATGAACTTTTCCTATTTATGACCTAATCAATGCTCGTGCCAAATTTCACGTTTCTATGACACCGGAAAGTGAGAAAATTAGATTCCGTACGTAAAATTTGGACGCTAATTCTTTTGCGCATAGAATTGAATAATTGAGTTGGGACCCATTAGCTTTTTCTATTTATGACATAATCAATGCTCGTGCCAAATGTCCTGTTTCTATGACACCGGAATGTGAGAAAAATACATTCCGTACGTAAAATTTGGACGCTAATTCTTTTGCGCATAGAATTGAATAATCGAGTTGGGACCCATTAGCTTTTCCTATTTATGACATAATCAATGCTCGTGCCACATTTCCTGTTTCTATGACACCGGAAAGGGAAAAAATTACATTCCGCACGTAAAATTTCGACGCCAATTCTTTTGCGCTAGAATTAAATAATCGAGTTGGGACCTATGAACTTTTCCTATTTATGACATAATCAATGCTCGTGCCAAATTTCCCGTTTCTATGACACTGGAAAGTGAAGAAATTACATTCTGCACGTAAAATTTGGACGCTAATTCTTTTGCACATAGAATTGAATAATCGAGTTGGGACCCATTAGCTTTTCCTATTTATGACATAATCAATGCTCATGCCTAATTTCGAGTTTCTATGACATCGAGAAGTGAGAGAATTAGATTCCGTACGTAAAATTTGGACGCTAATTCTTTTGCGCATAGAATTGAATAATCGAGTTGGGACCTATTAACTTTTCCTATTTATGACATATTCAATGCGCGTGCCAAATTTTAAGTTTCTATGACACCAGAAAGTGAGAAAATTAGATTCTGTACGTAAAATTTGGACGCTAATTCTTTTGCGCATAGAATTGAATAATGGAGTTGGGACCCATTAGCTTTTACTATTTATGACATAATCAATGCTCATACCAAATTTCCTGTTTCTATTACACTGGAAAGTGAAGAAATTACATTCTGCACGTAAAATTTGGACACTAATTCTTTTGTGCATAGAATTGAATAATCGAGTTGGGACCTATTAACTTTTCCTATTTATGACATAATTAATGCCCGTTCCAAATTTTAAGTTTCTATGACATTGGGAAGTGAGAGATTTAGATTATGTACATTAAATTTCGACGCCAATTCTTTTGCGCTAGAATTGAATAATCGAGTTGGGACCCAATTACTTTTCCTATTTTGGAGATAATCTATGCTTGTGCCAAAATTCATGTTTCTACGACATTGGGAAGTTGGAGAACTTTTGGCGAGTCAGTCAGTCAGTCAGTCAATGAGTCAGTGAGGGCTTTCATCTTTATATATATAGATATGGACCCTTGTGTTCTGCTGGGTAAAAAGTATTGGGGTTTAAGATTTGCTGTTATGGGTTCTTCCAGAACCAACTCTGCCACATCCCCAGATAATATATTGTAAACTACATTGGTAGTATTACCTTGAGGTGCAAGGACAACCAGACTGCTACCAGAACTCACTCTGGAACAGGCTACATAGAACTGACCATGGGAAAACAGTCCTTCCTCAAGTCTATTCTGGCTACTTTCAACAGTTGCCCCTGGGATTCATTGCTCGTCATTGCAAAGCAGACCTTGAGGGGGTACTGCAGTCTTTTGAACTCAAATGGGTACTCAGTGGGTATTAACAGTTTTTGTGGTACAAATATTGTTTGCCCTTTAGCACATCCAGTGATTACTGTGGCATTGATAACATTTAGATGAAGAACTATTTTTTCAATACATAATTGTGGAGGTTTTAGGTTCCTTATTAGAGATGAGCGAACGTACTCGTCCGAGCTTGATACTCGTTCGAGTATTAGCGTGTTCGAGATGCTCGTTACTCGTAACGAGTACCACGCGATGTTCGAGTTACTTTCACTTTCCTCTCTGAGACGTTAGCGCGCTTTTCTGGCCAATAGAAAGACAGGGAAGGCATTACAACTTCCCCCTGCGACGTTCAAGCCCTATACCACCCCCCTGCAGTGAGTGGCTGGGGAGATCAGGTGTCACCCGAGTATAAAAATCGCCTCAGATACGTTGTGACTTAGCTGAGGGAAAGTGCTATCGTGCTGGAGCTGCTGTAGGGAGAGTGTTAGGAGTTAGTGTAGGCTTCAAGAACCCCAACTGTCCTTCTTAGGGCCACATCTAACTGTGTGCAGTACTGTGGAGGCTGCTGTTAGCAGTGTTGCACATTTTTTTTTTTTGCTATATCGGCCGTGCAGAGCATTGCGCCCTGCAGTAATACTACAGGGACAGAAGTGGTGGTTAGGCAGGGAGAGTGTTAGGAGTTAGTGTAGACTTCAAGAACCCCAACGGTCCTTCTTAGGGCCACATCTAACCGTGTGCAGTACTGTGGAGGCTGCTTTTAGCAGTGTTGCACTTTTTTTTTTTTTGGTATATCGGCCATGCAGAGCATTGCGCCCTGCAGTAATACTCCAGGGATAGAATTGTGTAGGCAGGGCCAGAAGACATATTATAGATTGAATATACGCAGTGGTCCTTTTGAAAAAAAGATTTTAAAAAAATCTATTTGGCCTGCCTGTCACTCTGCTCAGTGTTCTGGGTCCGTGTCTGCTGGGGGTACTATTTCTCAAAATAAATACGCAGGCAGCTAAGTGTTACAGCAGGCTTGCGCCAAATTATTTCCTGGCTCTGAAATCACTGCTCTGTTGCACTTAATAACAGTGCAACACTGCAGTTCCGTCACACAGTCCAGGGACAGAATTGTGTAGGCAGGGCCAGAAGACATATTAGATTGAATATACGCAGTGGTCCTTTTGAAAAAAAGATTTAAAAAAAAATCTATTTGGCCTGCCTGTCACTCTGCTCAGTGTTCTGGGTCCGTGTCTGCTGGGGGTACTATTTCTCAAAATAAATACGCAGCCAGCTAAATGTTACAGCAGGCTTGCACCAAATTATTTCCTGTCGTTCCGTAAGCGAACTCAGCCTCCAACCACAGGCCAATAAGCGGCACATTTAATTACAGTGTTGTGTTTCTGCATTCCTAGTAATACAGCATGCTGTGGGGTAGGGGTAGGCCTAGAGGACGTGGGCGCGGCCGAGGACGCGTAGGCCCTAGTCCGGGTGTGGGCACAGGCCGAGCTCCTGATCCAGGTGTATCGCAGCCGACTGCTGCGGGATTAGGAGAGAGGCACGTTTCTGGCGTCCCCACATTCATAGCACATTTAATGGGTCCACGCGGTAGACCTTTATTAGAAAATGAGCAGTGTGAGCAGGTCCTGTCGTGGATGGCAGAAAGTGCTTCCAGCAACCTATCATCCACCCAGAGTTCTGCGCCGTCAACTGCTGCAACTCAGAATCCTCTGGCTGCTGGTCCTCCTTCCTCCCAGCCTCCTCACTCCATGAAAATGAGACATTCTGAGGAGCGGGCAGACTCCCAGGAACTGTTCTCGGGCCCCTGCTCAGATTGGGCAGCAGTGGTTCCTCTCCCACCAGAGGAGTTTATCGTCACTGATGCCCAACCATTGGAAAGTTCCCGGGGTCCGGGGGATGAGGCTGGGGACTTCCGGCAACTGTCTCAAGACCTTTCAGTGGGTGAGGAGGCCGATGACGATGAGACACAGTTGTCTATCAGTGAGGTAGTAGTAAGGGCATTAAGTCCGAGGGAGGAGCGCACAGAGGATTCTGAGGAAGAGCAGCAGGATGATGAGGTGACTGACCCCACCTGGTTTGCTACGCCTACTGAGGACAGGTCTTCAGAGGGGGAGGCAAGGGCAGCAGCAGGGCAGGTTGCAAGAGGCAGTGCGGTGTCCAGGGGTAGAGGCAGGGCCAGACCGAATAATCCACCAAGTGTTTCCCAAAGCACACCCTCGCGCCATGCCACCCTGCAGAGGCCGAGGTGCTCTAAGGTCTGGCAGTTTTTCACAGAGACGCCTGACGACCGACGAACAGTGGTGTGCAACCTTTGTCGCGCCAAGATCAGCCGGGGAGCCACCACCACCAGCCTCACCACCACCAGCATGCGCAGACATATGATGGCCAAGCACCCCACAAGGTGGGACGAAGGCCGTTCACCGCCTCCGGTTTGCACCGCTGCCTCTCCCCCTGTGCCCCAACCTGCCACTGAGATCCAACCCCGCTCTGAGGACACAGGCACTACCGTCTCCTGGCCTGCACCCACACCCTCACCTCCGCTGTCCTCGGCCCCATCCACCAATGTCTCTCAGCGCAACGTCCAGCCGTCGCTAGCGCAAGTGTTTGAGCGCAAGCGCAAGTACGCCGCCACGCACCTGCACGCTCAAGCGTTAAACGTGCACATAGCCAAATTTATCAGCCTGGAGATGCTGCCGTATAGGGTTGTGGAAACGGAGTTCTTCAAAAGTATGATGGCGGCGGCGGCGGCCCTGCGATACTCAGTTCCCAGTCGCCACTACTTTTCCCGATGTGCCGTCCCAGCCCTGCACGACCACGTCTCCCGCAACATTGTACGTGCCCTCACCAACGCGGTTACTGCCAAGGTCCACTTAACAACGGACACGTGGACAAGCACAGGCGGGCAGGGCCACTATATCTCCCTGACGGCACATTGGGTGAATTTAGTGGAGGCTGGGACAGAGTCAGAGCCTGGGACCGCTCACGTCCTTCCCACCCCCAGAATTGCGTGCCCCAGCTTGGTGGTAGTATCTGCGGCGGTATATGCTTCCTCCACTAAACACCCTCCTCCTCCTCCTCCAACGCAACCTCTGTCTCGCAATCAAGATGTGTCAGCAGCAGCAGCACGACGCCAGCAGTCGGTGTTGCGCGTCGTGGCAGCACAGCGGTGGGCAAGCGTCAGCAGGCCGTGCTGAAACTACTCAGCTTAGGAGATAGGAGGCACACGGCCCACGAACTGCTGCAGGGTCTGACAGAGCAGACCGACCGCTGGCTTGCGCCGCTGAGCCTCCAACCGGGCATGGTCGTGTGTGACAACGGCCGTAACCTGGTGGCGGCTCTGTAGCTCGGCAGCCTCATGCACGTGCCATGCCTGACCCACGTCTTTAATTTGGTGGTTCAGCGCTTTCTGAAAAGCTACCCACGCTTGTCAGACCTGCTCGGAAAGGTGCGCCGGCTCTGCGCACATTTCCGCAAGTCCCACACGGACGCTGCCACCCTGCGCACCCTGCAACATCGGTTTAATCTGCCAGTGCACCGACTGCTGTGCGACGTGCCCACACCGTGGAACTCTACGCTCCACATGTTGGCCAGGCTCTATGAGCAGCGTAGAGCTATAGTGGAATACCAACTCCAACATGGGCGGCGCAGTGGGAGTCAGCCTCCTCAATTATTTTCAGAAGAGTGGGCCTGGTTGGCAGACATCTGCCAGGTCCTTCGAAACTTTGAGGAGTCTACCCAGGTGGTGAGCGGCGATGCTGCAATCATTAGCGTCACCATTCCTCTTTTATGCCTCTTGAGAAGTTCCTTGCAAACCATAAAGGCAGACGCTTTGCACTCGGAAACAGAGCCGGGAGAAGACAGTATGTCGCTGGATAGTCAGAGCACCCTCCTGTCTATATCTCAGCGTGGTGAGAAGGAGGAGGAGGAGGAGGAAGATGAGGAGGAGGGGGAAGACACAGCTTGGCCCACTGGTGAGGGTACACATGCTGCTGGCCTGTCATCCTTTCAGCGTGTATGGCCTGAGGAGGAGGAGGAGGATCCTGAAAGTGATCTTCCTAGTGAGGACAGCCATGTGTTGCATACAGGTACCCTGGCACACATGGCTGACTTCATGTTAGGATGCCTTTCTCGTGACCCTCGCGTTACACGCATTCTGGCCACTACGGATTACTGGGTGTACACACTGCTCGACCCACGGTATAAGGAGAACCTTTCCACTCTCATACCCGAAGAGGAAAGGGGTTCGAGAGTGTTGCTATACCACAGGACCCTGGCGGACAAACTGATGGTAAAATTCCCATACGACAGCGCTAGTGGCCGAAGGCGCAGTTCCGAGGGCCAGGTAGCAGGGGAGGCACGGAGATCAGGCAGCATGTACAGCACAGGCAGGCCAACACTCTTTAAGGCCCTTGACAGCTTTATGGCTCCCCAGCAAGACTGTGTCACCGCTCCCCAGTCACGGCTGAGTCGGCGGGAGCACTGTAAAAGGATGGTGAGGGAGTACGTTGCCGATTGCACGACCGTCCTCCATGACGCCTCTGCCCCCTACAACTACTAGGTGTCGAAGCTGGACACGTGGCCTGAACTCGCGCTGTATGCCCTGGAGGTGCTTGCTTGTCCTGCGGCTAGCGTCTTGTCAGAGAGGGTGTTTAGTGCGGCTGGGGGAATCATCATATGAGGGTTAAAATTCTAAGTGCAACACCAATCGGGCCCACCCCACTTGCCCCGTTGCCGGCCGTAAGAAGAGACACCACACACAGGAGTCTGGTCTAGCTCCTCACACGGGAGAAAAAACTGCGCCCTTTATTACAGATTACATGAGATCTTATACCCTCTGCCCTCTCACCACCAAGGGGTGATGGGCTTATAACCATATATGGGCAGTCCGGTTTTCTGGCCTGAGACAGTGAAAATTATGTACATTTGAACATCTTGATATCTTGTTCCAGCGCTTCTGGGAAATCGGCCAAGTACATGCGTCCTTGCGTCTGGTTCGGTATCTTCTCTGAACTTCTAGAACATCTTCTTGCAAAGCCTTGGCATATCTGATTTAAGGCGACATTTAAGTTTTTTCTCATTTGGAATTGAATAAAACTTGCATATAGGTATAAAAGTATAAAGAACATATGGCAATATATATATATACCCTCACAAACCCCCCTAAAAAACTTAATATGGAGATCAAGCATCAGACCTTGCACTCTTCCTCGGTCGTCTCTCCCTTGCGTCAGGGTTTCTCCACTGCCCGTAAGTCCCTACTCCTAAAAGGGAGGGATCCCTACCTCACCTCAGAAGGAGGCCATGGATTCCCTGGGCTTATTTCCGGGCCTCCATACCCTCTATCTGTACAAGTTAACACCCCACAGGGTGTGCCCTCGCCGGAACCTAAGGTCTTCTGCACTTTCCCTAGGCAAATGGGAAGTCCACTGACAGTCCATCTTATGAGACTGAGGCAGACACAGTACTAGTCCATCTCTCCATTCTTCTGGTAACGTACCTGGTTGTCATTATCGGAACTGGCTCTTCATCTTTTTTCAAACAAGGGAAATTTTGGTGTCACATTGTCCAGTCCCTTACTCATACTCTTTGATCAAAGGGATAATACACATACAGGAAATTACATACCCCACCTCTTTCTGCTAAAATCATATCTAGGGCCACTCTATTTTGGAACGCCATGGATGCAGTGGGCCCTTACTGGTCAATTAACCCTTGCAAAGCATCTCTGGTGTAGTTTACAAATCTCTGCTGATTGTAAAAGATATAATTCATCTAATCTACATTATTATTAACAGTGACAATAGCAAATAAGGAATCAAAACCTGCTTTAACCTGATCTCTAGAATTAAATTCATCTGGCACCCCCCTTGGCACTCCTATTGCATCTATGTATACATGTGGATCAAAGTTACCACCTGGAGCGTCAATGTCTCTCTTAGCACGATGCGGTGTTAGATTCTCACCCTCAGTGTAGGATTCATATTGCACATTTAATTGTATTAATTTGTTCTGAAACAGGGGGCTAGTGTACAGTAGTCAAAGGTGTGTGTTAGAGGAATTGTACCACATTATAGCATTTAAAGGATATGCAGGATCATTAGTTTTTTCAGTGCGAAGTGTGGATCCCAGTGGGCTTTCCTTCGAGCTTGACTGCAGTTGGGGTGGTGAACAACATCTGGTAAGGACATTCAAACCGGGTTTCTCTCTCAAACTTTTTCACATAGACCCTGTCACCTGGTTTCAGATTGTGACACTCATCTGTAGGACCTGGGAGAAAAACAGAGACTACAGAATACATTATTGACAATTCCTTGGAGGGACCCATGACAAAATTAACAAGAAAATCATTCCCCAAACTCTGATACTGTGGCATGTATCCTCCTAAGGAAAAAAAACTAATGAAAGACACTCAATTCAAAATTTACCCATTTCCTTCATTGCCTTTTGTATCTACTTTCCCCCTACTCCGCGGATGGTAGGGTGTGTGAAAAGCCTGGAAAATACCCAAAACAGACATGATGTGTTGCATTATTTCACCTGTGAAGTGTGTACCTTTGTTTGACTCAATCACTTCCGGTACCCCGTATCTGCAGATTACCTCATTCATGAGCTTCTGTGCGATTACCTGCTTATTTACTTTGGTAACAAGGTAGGTCTCCAACTTGAAAAGAAATCAACAACAAGCACATATTCATGCTTCCCAACAAGTGGGAGCTGAGTGTAGCCAATTTGCAATCCCTGAAATGAGTAGAGTGGTCTAGGCAAGTGTGATGTGGCAAATTTACTTCTGCCCTGTTGCTTACGGCAAAGATCATGCAAAATTGGACAAATGATGCAGCAGCTACAGAAAACCAAGGAGCCACCTGTCCTAGTTCAAGCGTCGACATCATTGTTGCTTTGGGAGGTGCGTCTTTCCGTGCGTCAGCTGGGCCATTATGAGGCACAGGGACTATGGTGGGCAAGTGCTGTTGACTGTTCACCATACGCCGTCCCTTTTTAGTCCATTTGTCTTTTTCTTAACTGTAAAGTCTTTAGCATATCAAAGGCCAAGTTTTTATCAAAGGCCAAGTTCAAATCAAAGTCCAAGTTATTGTTAAATTCTTCTTTTCTTCTTTCTTCCACGGCTTGAGGGCCGCTGCTTTTGCTGTGTGGTCTGTGATGGCGTTGCCTCTCGCTTCTCCGGTGTAGGAATTGGTGTGAGCTTTCCACCTTGTCAGGTAGAAGTAGGGTCTCCATGAGACTGCACCGCTGCAACATTTTTAATTGGCTGTCCTGCTGTGGTAAAAAACTGTCTGGCCTTCCGTGTTGGGCCGTAATCATGAGCTATGCCAAATGCATACCGGGAGTCAGTGTAAATGTTTGCCGTCTTACCTGTGGCCACTCCACACGCCTCCGTGAGTGCTTTTAATTCCGCTTCTTGTACTGCGACATGCGGAGACATTCTGCTTTTTAGGACATCTTGTTGTGTAACCACCGTATATCCAGTGTGGAGTCGTCAATCACCCTGGTACCATCTATAAAAAAACAACTCAAAATATGCATTATTAACAAGGGCTTTCAGTAACTTTTTTAAACTTAAATTTTCTTGTTGCATCACTGCTAGACAATCAGGCTGGTATTCTATTTCAAAAAGATCAGAATCTTGTTGCAAAAAATTTAAAAATTTAAAAATAACTTGCAAAAAATTTAAAAATGGCTGAATTTAAAAATGGCTGACTTGCAATACCTAGATCACCTATGCCTTCTCCTCCCCCCCTTTAAACCAGGGTACGCAATTGGAAGAATAGTAGCCGGGTTTAAGTTATTATAACATTGTAAAAAGATTTGATGGATGCAGATAAGGCCTGTAAAATGTTAACACCTATAGCAGAAACATGAGTTACATCGGGGAAGAATAACCTACAAAACATCTACTAATATTTGAAATGTGAGATCCCTTTAAGTGAATTCATTATTAGTCTGTTCCTGCCTGCAGTCTTATCAAAATCTGAGACAGGAGAAAAAAAACAAAACAAAAATCTAGCTGCTCAAAATTCTCCCCCCTCCCTTGTGCAGGTGGGATGAAACATTACTACGTACTATTACATCATCTAGCTCCACCCCCTCGATATTGGCACATTGCGTCCGTCTTCTCAACTCCATTTCAGCTTAACCGTCTACACGTCCACATCTCAACCAAGCAAAGTCCCATGCATGGGGTAGGACTTTTACCCCCAGTCAATTTCCACATCACACATTCCACCACAGCTTGAACACGGGTCACTAACTCTCATCCATCCATTCTCTCAAGTCTGCTCCGTCACCCCCCTTTAAAGGTGTACCAGTCCATACAGATGCACGGACAAAAAAAGTTTGGCAAACATACATACATCAGTTGAAAAACATTGAGGTGAGTGCTATTATTTTTATAAAGTACATAATTCTATTGAGATGAGATTGTGAATGAGCGCTATTTATGACAAATTATGTGAAAAAGTTTGCTGAGTGACTGAAATATTCTATATTTCTTATCTACTGAAGCTATTATATGTTGTATTAAACGCTGAAGTATTTAGTTTCTGTGACCCTGAATTTGGAGTGAATTCTGAAAGCCCCCACTTTTTTAAAATAAATCTCTTATCTCTCCGCGACTATGAAACACATACTGAATAATTTTGAGCTCAAACTATTGCCTGCATTTTGAAATCATAATTAACACATATCCTGGGACCTTGCAACATTCATTTTCAACCCCTGTATAAGTAAGAATATATATTAGAAATTACTATATTTCCCTGCCTACTAAGACAGTATAACTAATTAAATTCATTTCAATTCATTGCAAGCAAGCCAAGATATTAACCAAGGATATTATTGCATTTTCTCTCTCGCTGTTATCTTCCTGACCTTGGAGACTAAACACAAGTTAGCAGCTATATGTCAACAGACTCTTCTCCCCTACAAGCAAGCTGTTAACTATTTGCACTCATAGTATATACATATACACACACATATATCCACCTGGTATGGATTACACATCTTATCTATTATCTATCTTGTATTATACACATTTCCATCTCTTTGCCAAAAAAATCATATGCATTGTAACTTACTTATCGACTTTGCCTGCTCCCCTTATTTCTCTCCCCTACCTAACTGCCAATATAACCTTCAACAGACACTCTCCTGATGCCCTCTTGATCACTTACTGTACTTTTCAACATTTCACTTACGGACACTTTCTTAAACAAATAATGTGTACATACTTAACTTACTCTGACTGTCTCTCTCTCTGCTTCTAGCAAACCTTGATCTTCCAAGGCACCTCTCGGTCCTAAAGACCTCCTCCCAGACACCATTTTGTAATCTGCCGTAGGGTCGGTGTCACACATTTTCATTAGATTTTTCTTACATTCTACAAATTCATCCACACGGCGGCAGCCCTTGAGGGGCTCTATCTTCTTTAATAAGATCTTACGCATATTACAACAACAATAATAATAATAATAACACGCTCCATAGAGTGCATCCCTCTTAATTCCAAATTGTCAGCCCCTTATATACCGGCAAAACAACCGAGGACATCTTCTTCCATGGAACCAGTCCCATAAAAATGCATCTCTCTGAAATCAAATCGCTAGCCCCATATATAAGGCAAACCGACCGAGAGTCCCTATTTCTATGAGACTTCTCATAGAGTGCGTCTCCTCCTCAGCTAAACCATTAACTAACTAAACTAAACCCGAGGGTCCCTTCTTCTATGAGACAAAATAAAAAGTAAGAGAAAAAAATTCTGCAGATACAACAAACAATCAAACAATCTCCACTATCGCTAAAACGCTACGGACTTCAACAACAAATAGACTACAGACTAGTTTCTGGGTGAGCCATTGGTGCGCATATCACGGTCAGTGGTCCATGACGGCAAACCCGGAGCCCACACGAGTTACCGTGTAGAACTCTTAACCCAACCCGTCCGGTCACAAACCACAGATAGTCAGTCCTGCTGCAAGACTCTCAGCGTAAAACACAACATAAATATATGTTTGTCTTACCTGGAGTTCTTGTGAGTTGATCAGGCTCGGTTTGCAGTAGGACGGTTTCTCTGTGACGTGGATCCGGGTGAATTGCGCTGTAAGCTCCGATTTTACCGCCCCAGTTGGTTGCGCCATTTATGAGGGTTAAAATTCTAAGTGCAACACCAATCGGGCCCACCCCACTTGCCCCGTTGCCGGCCGTAAGAAGAGACACCACACACAGGAGTCTGGTCTAGCTCCTCACACGGGAGAAAAAACTGCGCCCTTTATTACAGATTACATGAGATCTTATACCCTCTGCCCTCTCACCACCAAGGGGTGATGGGCTTATAACCATATATGGGCAGTCCGGTTTTCTGGCCTGAGACAGTGAAAATTATGTACATTTGAACATCTTGATATCTTGTTCCAGCGCTTCTGGGAAATCGGCCAAGTACATGCGTCCTTGCGTCTGGTTCGGTATCTTCTCTGAACTTCTAGAACATCTTCTTGCAAAGCCTTGGCATATCTGATTTAAGGCGACATTTAAGTTTTTTCTCATTTGGAATTGAATAAAACTTGCATATAGGTATAAAAGTATAAAGAACATATGGCAATATATATATATACCCTCACAATCACAGATTAGCGTACCCGCCTGTCAACCGACAGTGCCGACAGGCTAACTCTCATCAAGATGAACAAAGCCTGGATTTCCCCAGACTTCTCTTCTCCACCAGCGGACAGCAGCGATACCTAAGCAATAGGTAGGCTGCACCCGCGGATGGAAGCATCGTTCTGTATCCCCATCAAAAACGGGGACCTTTTCACTTCATCAATCTGTGTATAATATTCCTCCTCCTCCTCCTGCTCCTCCTCCTGAAACCTCCATTAATCACGCCGAACGGGCAATTTTTCTTAGGCCCACAAGGCTCAGTCATATAATTTTTCTAAACAATTTTTATACGTTTCAATGCTCATTAAAGCGTTGAAACTTTCACCTCCACCAATTTCTATTTTAACTGGGCTGCCTCCTGGCCTAGTTACCAATTAAGCCACATTAACCAAAGCGATTAATGGGTTTCACCTGCCCTCTTGGTTGGCCATGGCCAATTTTTCGGATGTACATTAGTACTGTTGATACAGCAATTTTTGTGGGCCCTCGCCTACAGTGTAATCAAATGAATTTTTAGCCCACCTGCATTACAGCTGACATTACATCCGCTGTGTTGGGCAATGCAATGGGATATTTTTATGTACCGCCGGTGGGTTCCAGGGAGCCACCCATGCTATGGGTCCACAGGGAGTTGTAAATGCATCTGTTTCCACTTCCAAAGAACCCCAGTCTGACTGGGGCATGCAGTGTGGGCCGAAGCCCACCTGCATTAAACATGACATTACTACCTCAGCTGTGTTGGGCAATGCAATGGGATATATTTATGTACCGCCGGTGGGTTCCTGGCACCCACCCATGCTGTGGGTCCACAGGGAGTTGTAAATGCATCTGTTTCCACTTCTAAAGAACCCCAGTCTGACTGGGGCATGCAGTGTGGGCCGAAGCCCACCTGCATTAAACATGACATTACTACCTCAGCTGTGATGGGCAATGCAATGGGATATTTTTATGTACCGCCGGTGTGTTCCAGGGAGTCACCCATGCTGTGGGTCCACAGGGAGTTGTAAATGCATCTGTTTCCACTTCTAAAGAACCCCAGTCTGACTGGGGCATGCAGTGTGGGCTGAAGCCCACCTGCATTAAACATGACATTACTACCTCAGCTGTGATGGGCAATGCAATGGGATATTTTTATGTACCGCCCGTGGGTTCCAGGGAGCCACCCATGCTGTGGGTCCACAGGGAGTTGTAAATGCATCTGTTTCCACTTCTAAAGAACCCCAGTCTGACTGGGGCATGCAGTGTGGGCCGAAGCCCACCTGCATTAAACATGACATTACTACCTCAGCTGTGTTGGGCAATGCAATGGGATATATTTATGTATCGCCGGTGGCTTCCTGTCACTCACCCATGCTGTGGGTCCACAGGGAGTTGTAAATGCATCTGTTTCCACTTCTAAAGAACCCCAGTCTGACTGGGGCATGCAGTGTGGGCCGAAGCCCACCTGCATTAAACATGACATTACTACCTCAGCTGTCATGGGCACTGCAATGAGATATTTTTATGTACCGCCGGTGGGTTCCAGGGAGCCACCCATGCTGTGGGTGCACACGTAATTCCCATTGCGGAGTTGTACCTACCTGTGACTATTTATAAAAAACGCGGTCTGACTAGGGCGTGCAGACACCTTGACAGAATGAATAGTGTGTGGCACATAGGTTCCCCATTGCTATGCCCACGTGCGCAGCTCCAGAGAGGTGGCACAGAATTGGATTTCTCATTGCTTCTGTACAGCATTGTGGGCTATCGCCCCGCCCCTTTTAAAGAGGGTCGCTGCCTAGCCGTGCCAACCCTCTGCAGTGTGTGCCTGCTTTTCCTGTGGCAGACGCACTTATAAATAGACATGAGTGTGGCGTGGCATGAGGGCAGCTGAAGGCTGGGCAGGGACAGTTTGGTGTGCGCTGTGGACACTGGGTCGTGGGGGGGGGGGGATTTGGCAGCATGTAACCCAGGAGAAGTGGCAGCGGAGTGTCATGCAGGCAGTGATTGTGCTTTGTTGGAGGTAGTGTGGTGCTTAGCTAAGGTATGCATTGCTAATGAGGGCTTTTCAGATGTTAAAGTTGTTGGGGGGGGGGGCCCACTCTTGCTGCTATTGTGGCTTAATAGTGGGACCTGTGAACTTCATATGCAGCCCAACATGTAGCCCCTCGCCTGCTCTATCCGTTTCTGTGTCGTTCCCATCACTTTCTTGAATTGCCCCGATTTTCACAAATGAAAACCTTAGCGAGCATCGGCGATATACAAAAATGCTCGAGTCGCCCATTGACTTCAATGGGGTTCATTACTCGAAACGAACCCTCGAGCATCGTGAAAAATTCATCTCGAGTAACGAGCACCCGAGCATTTTGGTGCTCGCTCATCTCTATTCCTTATCCTTAGTAACATAACTGGTGCGCTAATCTTAAGAATGAGGTTATGCGGGTGAGACTGTCTGGGATGAGAGTGTTTAGGAATTCCACAGGAGAGTTTCCTGCATCTTCAGTTTGTAGTAGTGAATCGATAGACTTATATTGCATTTAATGTCATAGGCATCACGAAAACTTGGTGGAATGATACGCATGATTGGAATGCAAGGCTTGAAGGATACAACTTATAAGAAACAGACATAAAAAAATGGAAAGAGGTGTTGCATTGTATGTTAGGAAAACATTAATCTCCACCGAGATTCAAGCTTCAGAGCATGGTAGTTCTGTAGAAACTGTTTGGGTAAGAATACAAGGAGAGAGCAACAGAAAGGACACCATTGTAGGCATTTACTGTAAGAAACCTAGACAAACAGAAGATATTGATGGACTCTTTCCACATCAGATGGCCAAGCTCTCAAAAAAGAATGACATAGTGATTATGGGAGATTTTAACTATACAGACATTTGTTGGGAATCTCTCTCAGGTAAAAATAATACATCCAACAAATTTTTGCCCGCTCTTGCTGACAACTTTATCTTCCAAAAGGTCGAAGAGAAAACAAGGGGATCTGCTATTTTGGACCTAATTTATACCAACAGGGGGGAATGGTTGAGAAAGTTAGAATGGTTGGGACCTTAGGAGGCAGTGATCATGCTATCCTTGAATTTTGGATAAAAGAGGAGGAAGACCTGAGAAGACTCATACCTGTAGTTTAGATTTCAGAAAGGCAGATTTCAATAAACTCAGAAAGAGGGTAGGAAGATTCAAATGGCTGGATGTTCTTAAAGGGGTGGTCTCGCGAAACAAAGTGGGGTTATACACTTCCGTATGGCCATATTAATGCACTTTGTAATATACATCGTGCATTAAATATGAGCCATACAGAAGTTATTCCACTTACCTGCTCCGTTGCTAGCGTCCTCGTCTCCATGGTTCCGTCTAAATTCGCCGGCAGCTTGCTTTTTTAGACGCGCTTGCGCAGTCCGGTCTTCTCCATTCAGCACGAGCCGCTTCAGTGTGCTCCCCGCTACAGCTCTTCTGCGCATGCGCAGACGAGCTGTCACTGCTCGGGAGCGCGCTGGAGCGGCCATTCTGTACCTTCCTCTGTTAGAGGAAGGTGCAGAGCTGCCGAGCTGTCCGGAGAAGCCGCCCAGCTGTCCCGCCGTCCAGCTGTCCTGGTAAGTGATGGGCCGGGGGGGCTGCCGCTGCGCCGGGCTGCGTTGGGGGGGGGGGGGGGGTGGCTGTCGTTGCGCCGGGGGGGGGGGGGGGGGGCTGTTGCTGGGCCGGGGGGGCTGCCGCTGTGATGGGGGAACTAGCGCTAGGCCGGGGGGGGGGGCTGCCGCTGTGATGGGGGGGGGGCTGTCGCTGCGCCGGGGGGGCTGCCGCTGTGATGGGGGAACTAGCGCTAGGCCGGGGGGGCTGCCGCTGTGATGGGGGGGCTGTCGCTGCGCCGGGGGAACTAGCGCTGGGCCGGGGGGGGGCTGTCGCTGGGCCGGGGGGGCTGCCGCTGTGATGGGGGGGGGGGCTGCGCCGGTTACCTTCTGCCTGGCAGTGGGTGACAGGTCAGCCGTGTTCACTCCAGGGGTCCGGTCGGCGGCTGCGGGGCGTCTGGTTGCCATGGAGGCACAGCTGGTAGCGTCTCGGGAGCGCACACGTCGTGCTACAGCAAGCGATGCAAAAAGAGCTGGCGGCCATCTTGGGAAAAAGTTTTATAAGTTGCTGAAACGCTGGAACGGTAAGTAGAAACCAGCTAGGAAAGTAATTTACAGGGGTAATTAGTAATGTATGTTTAATTAGGGGGACTGGACAAAAAAAAAATTCACTGCTTCCTCGAGACATCTCCTTTAAGGACAGAAATGTTGAAGAAGGTTCGGAAATATTGCGAAATGAGATTCTCAAAGCACAATTGTTAACAATCCCTAAAAGAAGGAAGAATGGGAAGCATTTAACTAGAGATGAGCGAACGTACTCGTCCGAGCTTGATATTCGTGCGAATATTAGGGTGTTCGGGATGTTCGTTACTCGTAACGAGTACCACGCGGTGTTCCGGTTACTTTCAGTTTCCTCTCTGAGACGTTAGCGCGCTTTTCTGGCCAATTGAAAGACAGGGAAGGCATTACAACTTCCCCCTGTGACGTTCAAGCCCTATACCACCCCCCTGCTGTGAGTGGCTGGGGCGATCAGATGTCACCCGAGTATAAAAATCGGCCCCTCCCGCGGCTCGGCTCAGATGCCTTGTGAGTTAGCTGAGGGACAGTGGTATCGTGCTGGAGCTGCTGTAGGGAGAGCGTTAGGAGTTAGTGTAGGCTTCAAGAACCCCAACGGTCCTTCTCAGGGCCACATCTAATAGTGTGCAGTACTGTGTTAGCACTGTATTTTTATTTTTATTTTTCAAAATTGGATCTGCAGAGCATTGCGCCCTGCAATAGGGACAGAAGTGGTGGTTAGGCAGGGAGAGTGTTAGCAGTGAGTGTTAGGCTTCAAGAACCCCAACGGTCCTTTCTAGGGCCACATCTATCCGTGTGCAGTACTGTCCAGGCTGCTGTTAGCAGTGTTGCATTTTTTTTTTTTTTCCTCAAAACCGGCTGTGCAGACCATTGCACCCGGCATTAATACTACAGGGATAGAATTGTGTAGGCAGGGCCAGAAGACATACATTATTCATTGAATAGACGCAGTGTGGCTTTTCCTTTGAAAAACAAGGGAAAAAAATTCTATTTCGCCTGCCTCTGACAGTCCTCAGGGCTCTGGGTACGTGTGTGCTGCGTGCAGAACGTTAAAAAAAATCAGACGCAGCCAGCTACGTTTTACTGCAGGCTTGCGCCAATTTTTTTCCTGCATGGGAAATCCCTGATCTGCTGTAGCGAATAACTTTGCATCACTGCAGTTCTCTGACACATTTGCAGGGCCACAACACAGTTATTAAACTTAGTAGTATTCATTGAATACACGCAGTGTGGCTTGTCCTTTGAAAAACAAGGGAAAAAATTCTATTTTGGCTGCAGGCTTGCGCCACTTTCTTTCCTGCCTGGGAAATCAAATCACTGGTAATACACCATGCTGAGGGGTAGGGGTAGGCCTATAGGACGTGGACGCGGGCGAGGACGCGGAGGCCCAAGTCAGGGTGTGGGCACAGGCCGAGCCAGTGCGGTGGCCAGGGGTAGAGGCAGGGCCAGACCGAATAATCCACCAACTGTTTCCCAAAGCGCCCCCTCGCGCCATGCCACCCTGCACAGGTCAAGGTGCTCTACGGTGTGGCAGTTTTTCACAGAGACGCCTGACGACCGACGAACAGTGGTGTGCAACCTTTGTCGCGCCAAGATCAGCTGGGGAGGCACCACCAACAGCATGCGCAGGCATATGATGGCCAAGCACCCCACAAGGTGGGATGATGCCCGTTCACCGCCTCCGGTTTGCACCACTGCCTCTCCCCCTGTACCCCAACCTGCCACTGAGATCCAACCCCCCTCTGAGGACACAGGCACTACCGTCTCCTGCCCTGCACCCACACCCTCACCTCCGCTGTCCTCGGCCCCATCCACCAATGTCTCGCACCGCACAGTCCAGACGTCGCTAGCGCCACAGTTTGAGCGCAAGCGCAAGTACGACGCCACGCACCCGCACGCTCAAGCGTTAAACGTGCACATTGCAAAATTGATCAGCCTAGAGATGCTGCCGTATAGGCTTGTGGAAACGGAGGCTTTCAAAAGCATGATGGCGGCGGCGGCCCCGCGCTACTCAGTTCCCAGTCACCACTACTTTTCCCGATGTGCCGTCCCAGGCCTGCACGACCACGTCTCCCGCAACATTGTACGCGCCCTCACCAACGCGGTTACTGCCAAGGTCCACTTAACAACAGACACGTGGACAAGCACAGGCGGGCAGGGCCACTATATCTCCCTGACGGCACATTGGGTGAATTTAGTGGAGGCTGGGACAGAGTCAGAGCCTGGGACCGCTCACGTCCTACCCACCCCCAGAATTGCGGCCCACAGCTCGGTGGTGGTATCTGCGGCGGTGTATGCTTCCTCCACTAAAGCACCTTCCTCCTCCTCCTCCTCCAACGCAACCTCTGTCTCGCAATCAAGATGTGTCAGCAGCACGTCGCCAGCAGTCGGTGTCAAGCGGCGTGGCAGCACAGCAGTGGGCAAGCGTCAGCAGGCCGTGCTGAAACTACTCAGCTTAGGAGAGAAGAGGCACACGGCCCACGAACTGCTGCAGGGTCTGACAGAGCAGACCGACCGCTGGCTTGCGCCGCTGAGCCTCCAACCGGGCATGGTCGTGTGTGACAACGGCCGTAAGCTGTTGGCGGCTCTGCAGCTCGGCAGCCTCACACACGTGCCATGCCTGGCCCATGTCTTTAATTTGGTGGTTCAGCGCTTTCTGAAAAGCTACCCCCACTTGTCATACCTGCTCGGAAAGGTGCGCCGGCTCTGCGCACATTTCCGCAAATCCCACACGCATGCTGCCACCCTGCGGACACTGCAACATCGGTTTAATCTGCCAGTGCACCGACTGCTGTGCGACGTGCCCACACAGTGGAACTCTACGCTCCACATGTTGGCCAGACTCTATGAGCAGTGTAGAGCTATAGTGGAATACCAACTCCAACTTGCGCGGCGCAGTATGAGTCAGCCTCCTCAATTATTTACAGAAGAGTGGCCCTGGTTGGCAGCCATCTGCCAGGTCCTTGGAAAATTTGAGGAGTCTACCCAGGTGGTGAGCGGCGATGCTACAATCATTAGCGTCACCATTCCTCTGCTATGCATCTTGAGAAGTTCCCTGCAAAGCATAAAGGCAGACGCTTTGCGCTCGGAAACAGAGCCGGGGGAAGACAGTATGTCGCTGGATAGTCAGAGCACCCTCCTGTCTATATCTCAGCGCGTTCAGGAGGAGGAGGAGGAGCATGAGGAGGATGAGGAGGAGGGGGAAGAGACAGCTTGGCCCACTGCTGACGGTACCCATGCTGCTTGCCTGTCATCCTTTCAGCGTGTATGGCCTGAGGAGGAGGAAGAGGAGGAGGAGGAGGAGGATCCTGAAAGTGATCTTCCTACTGAAGACAGCCATGTGTTGCGTACAGGTACCCTGGCACACATGGCTGACTTCATGTTAGGATGCCTTTCTCGTGACCCTCGCGTTACACGCATTCTGGCCACTACGGATTACTGGGTGTACACACTGCTCGACCCACGGTATAAGGAGAGCCTTTGCACTCTCATTCCCGAAGAGGAAAGGAGTTCGAGAATGATGCAATACCACAGGGCGCTGGTGGACAAACTGATGGTAAACTTCCCATCCGACAGCACTAGTGGCAGAAGGCGCAGTTCCGAGGGCCAGGTAGCAGGGGAGGCGCAGAGATCATGCAGCATGTACAGCGCAGGCAGGGGAACATTCTCCAAGGCCTTTGCCAGCTTTATGGCTCCCCAGCAAGACTGTGTCACCGCTCCCCAGTCACGGCTGAGTCGGCGGGAGCACTGTAAAAGGATGGTGAGGGAGTACGTAGCCGATCGCACGACCGTCCTCCGTGATGCCTCTGCCCCCTACAACTACTGGGTGTCGAAGCTGGACATGTGGCCTGAACTCGCGCTGTATGCCCTGGAGGTGCTTGCTTGTCCTGCGGCTAGCGTCTTGTCAGAGAGTGTGTTTAGTGTGGCTGGGGGAATCATCACGGATAAGCGTACCCACCTGTCAACCGACAGTGCCGACAGGCTTACACTCATCAAGATGAACAAAGCCTGGATTTCCCCAGACTTTTCTTCTGCACCAGCGGACAGCAGCGAAACCTAAGCAATACGTATTATGCACCCGCGGATGGAAGCATCGTTCTCTCTCACCATCCAAAACGGGGACATTTCTGCTTCATCAATCTGTGTATAATATTCCTCCTCCTCCTCCTCCTGCTCCTCCTCCTGAAACCTCACGTAATCACGCCGAACGGGCAATTTTTCTTAGGGCCACAAGGCTCACTCATATAATTTTTCTAAACAATTTTTATACGTTTCAATGCTCTTAAAAGCGTTGAAACTTTAACTTGAACCAATTTTTCGTTAAACTGGGCTGCCTCCAGGCCTAGTTACCACGTAAGCCACATTAACCAAAGCGATTAATAGGTTTCACCTGCCCTCTTGGTTGGCCATGGCCAATTTTTTGGATGTACATTAGTACTGTTGATACAGCAATTTCTGTGGCCCCTCGCCTACAGTGTAATCATAGCAATTTCTATGTTCTTCGCCTGCACTCATGGTACAGAAAGGTGTGTGGGGTTGGCCTACACTTTAGCTACATAAATGTAACTCGTGCCTTGTCTATACTGCAGCTACTGAAATGGAACAAAGACTGCGCTCCCACTATACTGCTGCTTCGGAATTGTTACAGGGGCCTGTCTTGAGTGCTACTATTACTGAAATGGAACGCATACTGTGCTCCCCCTATAATGCTGCTAGTGATATGTTCGTGGGGCCTGTCCTAATGCTACGGCTGAAATGTTACTAATTATGGGCTCTGCCTATACCGCTGCTAATGGTATGTCTCTGGGGTGTGGAAACAGAGGCTTCCCAAAGACATGATGGCGGCGAGGCCATTTCCCACCAACGCTGTTACTGTTAAGGTGCATATAACCACGTACACGTAGTGCCTCAAAAACATCCCCCGCCACAGCCCACTTAATCTTGGCCACATTCCGAAAACCAACAAAATAAAACCGCGCTACTAGGTCCGCAGTCACCAACACATTACCACCAACGCGGTTACTGTTAAGGTACATATTACCAGTCTGACTGGGGCATGCAGTGTGGGCCGAAGCCCACCTGCATTAAGCACGACATTAATACCTCAGCTGTGTTGGGCAATGCAATGGGATATTTCTATGTACCGCCGGTGGCTTCCTGGCACCCACCCATGCTGTGGGTCCACAGGGAATTATAAATGCATCTGTTTCCACTTGTAAAGAACCCCAGTCTGACTGGGGCATGCAGTGTGGGCCGAAGCCCACCTGCATTAAGCACGACATTACTACCTCAGCTGTGTTGGGCAATGCAATGGGATATTTTTGTGTATCGCCGGTGGGTTCCAGGGAGCCACCCATGCTGTAGGTGCACACGGAGTTTAACCTACATGTGTCCACTTCTAAAGAACCCCAGTCTGACTGGGGCATGCAGTGTGGGCTGAAGCCCACCTGCATTAAGCACGACATTACTACCTCAGCTGTGTTGGGCAATGCAATGGGATATTTTTGTGTATCGCCGGTGGGTTCCAGGGAGCCACCCATGCTGTAGGTGCACACGGAGTTTAACCTACATGTGTCCACTTGTAAAGAACCCCAGTCTGACTGGGGCATGCAGTGTGGGCCGAAGCCCACCTGCATTAAGCACGACATTACTACCTCAGCTGTGTTGGGCAATGCAATGGGATATTTTTGTGTATCGCCGGTGGGTTCCAGGGAGCCACCCATGCTGTAGGTGCACACGGAGTTTAACCTACATGTGTCCACTTGTAAAGAACCCCAGTCTGACTGGGGCATGCAGTGTGGGCCGAAGCCCACCTGCATTAAGCACCACATTACTACCTCAGCTGTGTTGGGCAATGCAATGGGATATTTTTGTGTATCGCCGGTGGGTTCCAGGGAGCCACCCATGCTGTCGGTCGACAGGGACTTCACAATAGGGAGTTGTACCTGCCTGTGTCTATGAATTAAAAAGCCTGGTCTGACTGGGGCATGCAGAGACACCTTGACGGAATGAATAGTGTGTGGCACATAGGTTCCCCATTGCTATGCCCACGTGTGCAGCTCCTGATGGCGGTGGCACAGGATTCTATTTCTCATTGCTTCTGTACAGCATTGTGGGCTATCGCCCCGCCCCTTTTAAAGAGGGTCGCTGCCTAGCCGTGCCAACCCTCTGCAGTGTGTGCCTGCGGTTCCTCGTCATGGCAGACGCACTTCTAAATAGACATGAGGGTGGTGTGGCATGAGGGCAGCTGAAGGCTGCGCAGGGACACTTTGGTGTGCGCTGTGGGGGGGAGGGGGGGCGGTTGGGCAGCATGTAACCCAGGAGAAGTGGCAGTGGACTGTCATGCAGGCAGTGATTGTGCTTTGTTGGAGGTAGTGTGGTGCTTAGCAAAGGTATGCCATGCTAATGAGGGCTTTTCAGAAGTTAACGTTTTTGGGGGGGGGGGGCCCCACTCTTGCCGCTATTGTGGCTTAATAGTGGGATAGTGGGACCTGTGAACTTGAGATGCAGCCCAACATGTAGCCCCTCGCCTGCCCTATCCGTTGCTGTGTCGTTTCCATCACTTTCTTGAATTGCCCAGATTTTCACACAAGGAAACCTTAGCGAGCATCGGCGAAATACAAAAATGCTCGAGTCGCCCATTGACTTCAATGGGGTTCGTTACTCGAAACGAACCCTCGAGCATCGCGAAAAGTTCGTCCCGAGTAACGAGCACCTGAGCATTTTGGTGCTCGCTCATCTCTACATTTAACCCTTTGCAATCCAATTTTGGATTCAGGGTTTCCTAGGGGGCTTTCTCTTTCTGCCATTATACAATGGCGCCATCTGCTGGCTAGAGCCAGTACTGCAGTGTGAGACATGCTGGAGAGGCCCTCGACAACAGAGCAGCCAGTAATATACAGTAAGTTTACCCTGCCGGACGTCTTCCGACATCGGAGCTGTACAGCCTTCAATCAGAATGTCTTCAGACGTCAGGCAGTGGATTGGAAAGGGTTAAAGAGACCAGGATGGATGAACACAGAACTTGCACACATGTTAAAAAGGAAGGAAAATATATTTAGCAAATGGAAAGAGGGGGAAATATCTAAAGAAGAATATAATGCAGTCTGCAGAAACTGTAGGGCAAGTGTCAGAAAAGCTAAAGCTAATAATAAATTGAGGCTTTCATCAGAGGCCAAAAGCAATAAAAAAAGATTTTGGGGGTTTGTCAAAAGCAAAAGAAAAGTCAAAGATGCTATAGGATGCTTACTAGATGAAAATGGTGAATTGGTTAAGAATGATGTTGACAAGGCAAACTTTTAAATTCCTATTTTGTATCTGTTTTCTCTCTGAAAGTAGATGTGACATCAACTGATCTTCCCTGTGCTATTGGGGGAATAAAAGAATGCAGGCTATCAAGAAGCAGAGAGATAGTCTCAAGGTCCAAATGAATTACATCCTAGGAAATTAAAGGAAGCAGTGGAGATAATTGCTGAACCACTCGCCAAATTTTGAAAATTCTGTGAGAACAGGGGAAGTCCCGGAAGACAGGAAAAGGGTAAATTTTGTCCCTATCTTGAAAAAAGGGAAGAAGGGGATTCCAGGAAACTACAGGCCTGTTAGCCTGAATTATATACCGGAAAAGATCTTTGAACAAATTATTAAACAGCATTTATGCAAGTACTTGGATAATAATGGAGTAACTAATCAGAGCCAGCATGGGTTTTTAACAAACAGGTCATGCCAAACGTATCTAATTTCCTTCTATGACAGAATTACCAACTGGGTTGATCCGGGAAATGCAGTGAATATAGTATATCTTGACTTTAGTAACCATTTGACAAAGTATCTCATACCATACTTATTGAAAAAATAACCAAATATGGAATTGACAAGGCAACTGTTAGGTGGATTCACAACTGGCTAAGTGATTGTACTCAAAAAGTGGTCATAAAGGGGCGTGGCCTGGATGGAGACCGGAGCAGCTGCATCTCTCTAAGCTCCGCGGGAACTGGCAATTAAAAGCGACTGCAAGCGACAGTAAAGAGAGGGACACGGTGACAAACACTACCGGAGGAACCCTGACACAGATGGCAGCATGGAGGAGGGCAAAAACGGGGCCACAGCGGCTTACATCATTCTTTACAGCCCGCTCGAGCGAGGAAGGAGGAGAGCAGGGAGACGCTGACAAGCGGGAGCAGCAGACATCAGCCAGAGCGGTGCCCAGAGGAAGCGTACTCCAAGGTGGAAAAGGTAAGGGATCTCCAACTACTACCCCACCATTAGGTCCCCAGAAGAGAGCTGCAGAGACGCAGGCAGCACAAACTAAGATGGCGCCTGAAATGCCTAAAATGAGAGAGCTTCCCGCGCCCCAGAAACAGAAAAAACAAGGAGCAGTAGAAGCAGACACTCACAGTACACTGCAAACAACAGACTAAGAGCCCCAGAACATATCCAACTCTGAAATAAATCCAATAAATGAGGATACTGACGACCCTATTCTAAATATGAGCTGCACAGAGCAAGCAGCGTCAGAAATCTTCATAAAACAAATGATAGTAGCTTTAAGGGGGTCCCTACAAAAGGACTTGGTATCTGTAACAGCAGCCCTTAACTCCTCAATATCTGATCTGGGCACAAGAGTGGACCACATTGAAAACAAATTTGCTGAATTCACCTCTTCCCACAATGACCTAATAGACGCACACTATAGCGTAGAAGAAGAACTCGAAGTGTTAAAAAGCAAGGTGGCAGACATTGAGGACAGGAATCGGCGAAATAACTTGAAAATAAGAGGAATTGCTGAAACAGTCCCTCAATCTGAACTTAAAGAGCATATCCAGAAATTAATAAAACACATCCTATCAAACACCTCAGAGGAGGAGAGAATCATAGACGGGGCGCACAGACTTCCTCGCCTGAAAGCAATCCCAGAGCACCTGCCCAGGGACGTAATTATAAGAATACATTTCTTTCATGTAAAGGAAGCCCTACTTTATGCAGTAAGGAAGAACGCAACCCTCCCTGCGCCATATGAACAGATAAAGATGTTCACTGACCTCTCCCAAGCCACTTTTCAAAACAGGAGGAAATTCAGAAGCATCACACAAATACTAAGAGAAAACAAGACCCTATACAAATGGGGCTTCCCGCCCAAACTAATTATATCAGGAGACGGGAAAACCTACGTCGTGCAAAAACCAGAAGGACAGCAGCTACTAAACAGATGGGGTTTTACATCAGATAACCCGAACATACCATCGCATCTAAACACAGAATGGGAAAAGATGCCTAACCGCTGAAATGACAACGGCCGAATCCTCCCTACAAACCAAGGGCTGAAAGGGCTCTCAAGAACTCTGTTAAAAAGTTATTCTACTGTCCACACCCTTTCTTTAAGACAACCCGACAAATAGCCGAGATCCCACATTGGCTGGACTGTTTCCCCCCACAAGAAGAATCGGCCCCCTCATGTGGACAGAGCTGTGTCCAGGAGGGGCAGCCGCCGCTTTAACTTTTTTGAGTCTGTTTTTTTCCCTATGTTTAGGTTACCACCTTCTACCTTTCCTACATTCCTCATCGTGGAGGAGCGCTTCAGAACGGAATCGGACCCAACCATCGTTGCAAAAAATCGGAAAAGAGATACCCAGAAAGGACACCTATTCTCCACCCGACCACAAGAAGGGAAATATGAAGAAGGTATGCACTTCACGAAAGCAAGGTAAAAAACCTTCAAAATGGACACAAAACTAATGTCCCTTAATGTTAAAGGACTTAATTCTCCTTACAAAAGAGCCTCTCTGTGGAAGGATGCTGTAGCGGCCCGGGCAGATATCCTCTGCCTCCAGAAGACCCATTTTGTAAAAGGGAAACACCCTAAGTTTTCACACCTCAAATATCCAGAAATATTCATGTCTAACACAGGAAAAAAGAAAGCGGGAGTCCTTATAGCAATTGGGGACTCTATTGAATTTAAATTACACAAAGCTGTGATAGACGAGAGAGGGAGATTCATAATTTTAATTTGCAATATTATTGGATATCTAACGACGCTGGTTAATGTATATGCACCGAATTCCTCCCAAATAAATTTTTTAAACAAGGTAATGCGTAAAGTTAAGAAATGTCACTATGGGTGATCTTCTGTTTTGATTCATCGTCCATAGGGGGCCCCTGATTATTCAAGTGTGGCCTGTTACATCTAAAGAGAACCATGTTGTCACTTTGCTGTGTTCCATACATGATCCAGTGAATAAAAATTTTTTTATTGTGCATGGCTGTAGACATTTGCCTAATTATTACTACACTAATATGTATTATTAGGACTAAATAGGTATGGATAGATATTGGTCTCTATTACCATACATAATAGGTATGGGTTTAGCTTTGGAATACCTTCATGAAATCAAACCCTTTCTGAGAGAGAAATAACTGTAAGATAATATACACAGAGAGGGATTGGTGCTCTGGGTTTGATGCATTTGCTGTAGAGGGTTGATTGTTCCTTGTATGATCCAAATGTGATTGTTCTCAGCAAGAGAAACGACGTAATCTTGTAGATATGATACCTTTTAATGGCTAACAAAAATACATGATGTAATAATAGCGAGCTTTCGTACCAACGCAGGGTACTTCTTCCGGCTTAAATGGATTGGATCTGAAGAGGCATGCATATTTATACACACTTATAACATACATACTTATGACAAGGCACCCATCAACAGTAATTCAGGGACCATTAACTTTCACTCCCTTATCAGTATTTAGCTAAAAATGTTTGTGTATCTCTTATAACAATTCAAGCCTGTTGACCTTTTTCCCCCCCTCCAACAGTAATTTAGAGACCATAAAACTTTCACTCTGCTATCAGTGCCTAGACAAAAAAAGTTTGTTTTCTGGTTTGCAGAATTCCTTTTAAGTGCGAACCAATCACATCCATATCTGTGCCTTGTCATAAGTATGTATGTTATAAGTGTGTATAAATATGCATGCCTCTTCAGATCCAATCCATTTAAGCCGGAAGAAGTACCCTGCGTTGGTACGAAAGCTCGCTATTATTACATCATGTATTTTTGTTAGCCATTAAAAGGTATCATATCTACAAGATTACGTCGTTTCTCTTGCTGAGAACAATCACATTTTGCTCTACTGGCTAACACGGTACCAGATCTTTGTTTGTATGATCCATTCATTACAGCGTGGGTTAACTGCCTTCTACCGAGGGGTTAATCTCCCTGGCAGTGTGGGATGCAGCACATGATCTGTGGGCGTGTATTGTTAGAGAAGTCTAGACGTGCTGACATCACAAAGGATACAGTCACAAAGTGCAGTGGAGGAGGAGCTAGTTCCCCTGGTAACGCAGATACACTGAGACGTGCTGACATCACAAGGGACGTATCTGAATGTGCAGCTATGTGTGTGGGAGCAGCTGCTGTCATTTACTCTATATGCCCTCATACTATCCCGGACCCTGACTAGTGGACTGGGCGGGTAAGTGTGTGAGCACACAGGTGTTACTTGTCTTGTCATTTACTTTGTGTTTGGTGATTGGTAGGAGGATACTATTTATTGTGGGTTTGATGTAATGGAGCATTAGCTTGATAAAGACCCGAGTGCAGGGTCGATACGTGGCTGCTTGCTTCCTCATGTCTCAATAAAGAAGAGGATTTTAATGAATGCTGCCTGGTTCCTCCTTTCTATAAGTTAAGAAATGTCAAAAGGGTCAACTTTTACTATGTGGCGACTTTAATATAATTATAGACAAAACACTAGATACCAACAGCAGAGGTAGACTAAAAACTCCTACATTACATCCATGGCTTCTGAGAGAAGAATTATATGACATATTCAGATGCCTAAACACAAGCTCGAGAGAGTATTCTTTTTACTCCACAAGACATAAAACATTCACCAGGATAGATATGTTCTTGGTGGATTTCTTTCTCCTCCCAAGAGCAAAATCAGCCACGATAGGCATAACATCCTGGTCGGCTCATGCTCCAGTGTTCCTAAGCTTGAGACTCTCAAAACACGAACACCTTCCAAAAATTTGGCGAAATAATGGCTACCTGATGAAAGTTGATCCTTACAAAAGTCAGATATGTAATGCAATACAAGAATATTTTGAAATAAATGACACCCCGTAGGTGAATCCACACACAGTATGGTTGGCACATAAAACAGTGATAAGGGGGCTGATGATTCAGCAAGGATCCCGTTATAAAAAAGAAAAAGCAAAAAAATTAGAAGATCTTCTTACTCAAGCAAAGGAGATAGAACGCTTAATCCAACAAAAACCAACGGAAGAACTTCACAGGAAACTTCTGAGAACCAGGCAGGAAATAAGGGACAACCTAATGCTAGATCACGAAAAACTCCTTAGAGCATACAAAACCACCTACTATACAGAAAATAACAAACTTAGCAAATATATGGCCCATAAGGTAAAACAAAAGAGAATTAAATCCAGAATTTCATATATCTCTGAATTAGAATCAGGACAAAGAATTAGCAGCCCTCATGGCATAGCAGAGGCATTTTCTAGATTTTATGCAAAACTTTATAATTTAAAAGATGAAAACACGACAACCCAACCAGACACAGAAAATATAAAAAACTTTCTAAAAGACATCAGTCTTCCGACACTAAATGCGGGACATTTGGAAAAACTTAACACCCCAATCTCAACCAAAGAAATACTAAAAACAATAGATACCCTTAAAAAAGAAAAAGCTCCAGGACCCGACGGGTACTCTAACGAGTACTATCAACTATTTGGGAAAGAATTAGCTACGCACTTAGCTAAAACTTTCAACACAGCTATGAAATCAGGGAAACTACCTACAGAAATGCTCCAGGTGACAATTGTCACAATCCCAAAACCAGACAAGGACCACTCCCACCCAGCCAACTACAGGCCAATATCCCTACTCAATCAAGATCTACGTGAAAATCCTGGCCCAAAGGATAATGGCATTTATACCACACTTGGTACATAGCGACCAAGTCAGCTTTACCCTGGGCCGACAGGCATCAGATGGTACAAGAAGGATTATAGACCTTTTAGCGATGCTGGAGGAGATGCGAACGCCTTCTCTGCTCCTAACTTTAGATGCAGAGAAGGCGTTTGATAGAATACATTGGGGCTACGCGTTTGCAACGCTAGAGAAATTTGGATTCCAGGGGGACATCTTTAGAGCCATACAGGCATTATACTCATCCCCAACAGCGAAAGTCTGAACTAACGGGACCCTATCCAACAGCTTTGCCATCACTAATGGCACACGACAAGGCTGCCCCCTCTCCCCATTATTGTTTGTTTTAACAATTGAACCATTTGCCGAAAAAATAAGAACAGACCCAGAGATAAGGGGCACCCCCCTCCCACTACGCCAGCATAAGATCGGCCTTTTCACCGACGATGTAGCATTGATAATGACACATCCCATCACCTCCCTTAGAGCTATAACAAGAAACATCCACGACTTCGGCCGGGTCTCATATTACAAAATTAATGCCCATAAATCTCAAATATTGGGAATAAATATAAATAAAAGCACTAAACAAATAATACAAACATAATTCCCATATGCGTGGGAGTCAGAGGAGGTCCCATACCTGGGGCTTAAACTCGCGATACCCCTAAGTAGGATGCCAACCACCAACTTGGCCCCACTGATCAACTCTCTTCAAAAAGAATTAGACAATTACGAAAAAGCAGAACCCACGTGGCTGGGAAGAATTGTGCTCTATAAGATGATTGTCTTACCAAAAATATATATCTTCAGAACAATGATAATGCCCATCCCCCAAAACTCCTCAATACCCTACAAAACCAAATGCTAACTTTTATTTGGAAAAAAAAGAGACCAAGAATGGCAGCCTCTATACTTTATACTTCAAGAGGAAGAGGAGGGATGGGAGTTCCCAATCTCACAGCATATTATAGAGCCACAATAACGCAGCAATTGAAAGCCTGGAGCACCCCATTGAACATAAGCTGGCCAGAGATAGAAACATGGCTGACCATACTCAAAACCACAGAATTACACGTCCCGAGGAGGCAAATACCAATACCAATCGAGGTCCTGGAAATATTAATTCCAAACGTCGCGCTAAAAAATGGAAACAAAAAGGAATAAAACTAATTTCAGACATCCAGAAGGATGACAAAATTATACCTTTTGACAAATTATGCGAAAAAACAAATCTCACCCAAACAGACTCATTCCAGTATATGCAGGTGAAAAGCTACATACCAGGAAACAAAAATCTTTCACTTACCCTCCCCATTAGCCTTTACAACTTGCTTTATGTCCAGAACCAACCACACAATAAACTAAAACAATGGTATGAGATACATAACGGAGAAGCAAAAGGGGACCCAAATAAACAAAAGAAAATACACATACTCAGCTGGGAAAAAGATCTAAAAACCTCATACGAACTACATTATTGGGAAAAAAACTTGTAACTGGGCATTTAAATGCACCTTAAGCGCTAAAATACTTGAAGCTCACCAGAAAACAATAACAAGGTGGTACTATTCCCCTCTAAAGTTGGCCCAGATGTTCCCAGGAGCTTCGGAAAAATGTTGGGGAGGATGTGAGGAAAAAGGGTCCCTGTGGCATATACTATGGGAATGTCCTCACTTAAGACCAATTTGGAACGCAATTCCTACAATTACTTACAAAATATGGGGAATCAGAATCTAAATAAAACCTCAAACAGCAATCCTACTATTAGAGGTTGAAAAGTTCCCATCTCAGTGTAGAAAATTCATAACACATATGATACTATGTGTGAAATTTCTGATAGTAAAAAACTGGAAATCTACAAGAATACCGTCAATACAAAACCTTACAAACTTGCTGGAGGAACACAACACACTAGAAAAGCTATTCGCAATAAAGCAAAATAAAATGTCCAGATACAAGGAAATTTGGCAGCCCTGGACAGAGAGTAAGAAAAGAGGCTTAATTCCAGAGTAGATGCAATAAGGGATTAAATAAGATGGAGTAATAGAAAATAAGTAAAGAACAAAATGATGGTTGGGTCACAGATAGAAGCCGATACAAACACCTCCACACCCTCAGTGTTCCTCTCTTCCCTCACCCCCTCCCCCTTCTCCCCCCCCACCTCACTTCCCTCCCTGAAGTTAAACAAAACGTATGTGGTTAAGTTTGGTAACTATGTTTAGATTCAATTAAGTTTATTGATTTTACATGTTAAACCAAAATGATGCATTACAATAAACAGTAATCTTTCGCTGGGTCCATCTTAACATTTTGTCTTTGCTTCGCATCTTCTTGTGCAGTGAGAATAATTGGACCGACTTTATCTGCATCACGTATAAGTAATACAAAACAAATAAATGTATTTCAAACTATAACTAACTAACGGGGTGGGGGGTGGGGAACGGGTAAAGCTAGGAGTGGGGGGGGGGGGGTAGGGGAAGGTGGGTTTTAGGGAGTAGTAAATCACCTCGCCTGTTTGTATCGGTAGTCTCACCCTTCGAGTTGACCTGATTCCAGCCAGGTTTTAAACGTGTCCGAGGCTCTCATCGATATCCACGGGCTCCATAGATTATGTATCCCAATTCGTTCTTTTTCGCTTTCAGCTCCTTCCTCCTCATATCTCATTAACATATTAAGTTTCTCCGACCACATTATTCGTGTGGGTGGAGATCCTGATTTCCACAATTCGGGTACCGACATTCTTACAGCTAGGATAACCAGCCTCAACAAGTCGGCTCTAATTCTAGCCATAGATCCGGGCAGTATCAGGAGCAGGGCCATCTCCGCCGTTATGGACACTTTAGACCTGGTCATGTCATTATATAATAATTCCACATTACTCCACAAGGTCCTGATTGGGGGGCAGTCCCACCATATGTGGGTCATTGTCCCAGGACCGTTTTGGCACCTCCAACATATCGGAGGTATTCTATTGTCAATTTGGTGTAGTCTTGACGGTGTCCGATACCATCGTGAGAGGATCTTAAAATTCTGCTCCTGAAGTCTGCCATACCTGGTGCTTTTGTGGCACATGAGGAAGGCCCTCTGCCAGTCTGATGTAGAGCGGTTGCCGCCTAACTCATTCTCCCACTGACCCGTGTAATTTGGAAGGGAGTCCCCCGTCTCACCATCCAGCAACAGCTTATATATTACTGATATGCCGTGCTCCGTAGGCCCCGGCGATATGCACATCTCTTCGAATGGTGTCAGCTGTCTATTAACACACTCCCCGGGCGTCAGGGACCCCACAAAGCCCCTCACCTGGAGGTAGCTTAACCAAGCTCCTGGGGGGGGGGGGGGGACGCGAGTTGCCATAAAACTCTCTCAGGGGTTCATCCCGTCTTGATTCACTACGTTTACAATTCTAGGGATTGGAGTGTCTGGTATGGCCAGGATTGTGTTCTTGTCTCTTGCTGGTGGGAACTGTGGGTTGGCTACCAGTGGTGTAAGCGGGCCTGGTATTGACATCAGTCTCGCTCTTGTGGCCCATGCCCCCCATTTCTTGAGGACCTTTATGAGGTATGGTGGGAGGCTCTCTACCTCCTCGAGGTACTGTCTAGGGATCCAGGGGGCCCCCTGGATTATCCTGGAGTCGGCTGCATGCTCCATTTCTACCCATAGTTTAGTTGCTTTTGCTTGTAACAGCGAGAGGACGAAGTTAGGCATACAAGCCTTGTAGTAGAGTGAAAAGTCTGGGAGCCCCAGTCCCCCCTCTTCTTTGGTCCTTGTTAGTAGCCTGTGACTAAGTCTAGATTTGCGGTTCATCCATACAAACTTAATGATTAAAGGAGATGTCTCACGCCGAAACGGGTTTTTTTTTTAATAACCCCCCCGTTCGGCGCGAGACAAACCCGATGCAGACGTTTTAAAAAAAAAACCATATAGTACTTACCCGAATCCCCGCGGTCCGGCGTCTTCATACTTACCTTGTGAAGATGGCCACCGGGATCTTCACCCTCGGTGGACCGCAGGGCTTCTGTGCGGTCCATTGCCGATTCCAGCCTCCTGATTGGCTGGAATCGGCACGTGACGGGGCGGAGCTACACGGAAGCGCTCTCCTGCACGAGCTGCCCCATTGAGAGAAGAAGAAGACCGGACTGCGCAAGCGCGTCTAAAATCGCCAGAAGAGGCGATTTTAGACGGATCCATGGAGACCAGGACGCTAGCAACGGAACAGGTAAGTGAAATAACTTCTGTATGGCTCATAATTAATGCACGATGTATATTACAAAGTGCATTAATATGGCCATACAGAAGTGTATAGACCCACTTGCTTTCATGAGACATCTCCTTTAAGGACCTGATATTTAAAAGGTATTGCCAGTTCAGGGCCACTGGGAGGGTCTGGCATAAGTACAAAAACTTTGGGAGGGAGTCCATCTTGACTGCATTTATCCGCCCTGTCCACGATACGTAGAGCGGGCTCCATTTGCTCAATTCCGTCCTCAGGCCCTCCAGGTATGGGAGGAAGTTTAGTTCGAATATCTGTGAAGAGTCTGCTGGAATCTGAACCCCCAGATATTTAATGGCTGAAAGTCTCCACTTGAAGGGGAAAGACTCCGAAAGGGCCTCTACCTCCGTCTGGGCCAGTGTTACGTTTAGGATTTCCAATTTTTGTAAGTTGACTTTAAAATTACTTACTCTCCCATATCTATCGAACTCCTTCATTACCACTGGCAGCCCTACTCTCGGGTTCGACAGGAACAGGAGGAGGTCATCCGCAAAAAGCGCCAACTTATGTTCGGAGGGGCCCTCCGTGTGTCCTCTGACTGACCCGTTTTTTCTAATGGCGTTGGCCAGAGATTCCATGGACAGGACGTACAGCAGGGGTGACAGGGGACACCCCTGCCGAGTTCCATTGTTAATCGAGATGGAATCTGAAAGGGCACCATTCACCCGAATTCTGGCTGATGGTCCCTTGTATAGGGCCATGATCCATTCCCTCATTCTCTGGCCGAGGCCTATCTGACAGAGGGTCCCCTCCAAGAACCTCCACCTGACCCTGTCGAACGCCTTTTTTTGCATCTACTGTCAGCAAGCACAATGGTTTGTTTGCCGCTCTTGCCCTGGATATTAATTAGATCGTTTTAATCGTATTGTCTCTGGCTTCCCTCCCAGAGACAAATCCCACCTGCTCTCTATGTATCAGGTCAGGGATGTGCTTGCTGAGTCTGTTTGCTATAAGTTTAGCTAGCATCTTAACATCTAAGTTTATCAGGGATATCGGTCTATAGTTTGCGCAAGAGGTAGTGTCTTTCCCCGGTTTTGGGATTACTACTATATGCGCCTGGAGGGCCTGAGGTGGAATGGGGCTCCCCTGAGAAACCTCTTTGAACATCTGAGTTAACATGGGGGATAATTCCTCTCCAAAGAGTTTGTAAAATCTGGCTGAGAACCCATCCGGGCCTGGCGCTTTGCCTGTCTTTAGGTTTTTGACTATTTCCCCGACCTCTTCAAATGTGAAGTCCTCCTCCGAGGCTGCTGCCTCCTCTATCTTTAACGGGCCCTGGCCATGTTCTTCTAGATATGTCCTTTCCTCCTCCCCTTCTCTAGCTCCTGCCCGTGAGGGTTGCTCTATGTTATATAGTCTTTCATAATATAGGCGGAATTCCTCCAGGATATCCCTTGTGGAAATCGCTGGTGTCGTCAGACGCCAGTAGCAGCGCGCCGAGGCAGAGGCACGAGCGGGGGGTCTGAGGGAGACATCGGACCAGCGGAGGAGCTGATACCGGCGCCCGAAGGTGACAGGAGCCAGCAGGAGGAGTGCAAAAGCGGAGCGGGTCTCGGAGCAGCAGGAGGGCAGAGTGACAGGTGGAGTGAGCGGCCGCCGGAGCAGAAGCAGGTGCGGGGGCAGCAAACAGAGACCGGCAGTAGCGGAGGGGACCAGCGGAGGGGACCAGAACGGAGCAGCTGAGACAGGAGGGCAGAGTGAGCTGATAAGTATCTACCTCTGTGTGTGTTTGTGAGCTGTGTGTCTTCTGTGTATCTGGTTAATTGTGTCTTCTGTGTGTGTGTGTGTCTGGGGGTCTAAGTGTTTGTGAGGGGGGGGGGGAAATTTTGTGAGCGCGTGTCAGCGGGTAAGCGTTTGCGCGAGAGCGGCAGCGAGTGAGCGGTTGCAGCAGCGTGTGAGCGGGTGAGTGGTCGCAGCAGCGGGTGAGGGGTCGCAGCAGCGGGTGAGGGGTTGCAGCAGCGGGTGAGGGGTCGCAGCAGCGGGTGAGGGGTCGCAGCAGCGGGTGAGCGGTTGCAGCAGCGGTTGAAGCAGCGGGTGAGCGGTGGCAGCAGCGGGTCAGCGGTTGCAGCAGCGGTTGCAGCAGCGGGTCAGCGGTTATAGCCGGGTGTGAGAGGTTGCAGCAGCGGGTCAGTGGTTGCAGCAGCGGGTCAGCGGTTGAGCGGTTGCAGCAGCGCGTGAGCGGAGTGTGAACAAGTCTATCTTCACTACTTCCACAAGTAAATTGTAGATCCCCATTAGGATGAGCTCCATGCCTGGCAATGTCATCCAGTGTGCTACTTGTGCAATGTATGCGGTCCTTGATTAGCCGATCGAGGGTGCATACTGTTGCGCAAGATGCGTGCACGTCGAACATTTAGAAGCCCAAATTCTGGATCTAAATGGGCAACTGGCAACACTGAGAGCCATTGACATCATGGAAAGGAGTTTGGTGCTCACTGAGCAGGCACTCGCTGGGGTAGAGGCGGGGGCGGATGGTAGTACAGAAGAGCAGGGGGAGCAGGCAGTCAGCTGGGTGACAGAAAGAAGGAGGGATAGAGGGAAGAGAACCAGGGAGGCTAGTCCTGAACTGGCACAACCCAACAAATTTGCAAGATTGGCAGATGAGGGGGATGCCATTACAGAGCCAGCACCGCTGCAGCACGACACGCCCTCTGAACGCCAGGGGGATGCCTGCTCCAGTGAGACGGGGACGGGGAGCGCAGGGCAGGCAAGACAGGTTCTAGTGGTGGGGGACTCAATTATTAGGGGGACAGAGAGGGCAATCTGCCATAAAGACCGGGATCGTCGAACGGTGTGTTGTCTTCCTGGCGCTCGAGTTCGACACATCGCGGATCGGATTGACAGATTACTGGGAGGGGCTGGTGAGGATCCAGCGGTCATGGTGCACGTTGGCACCAATGAACAAATTAGAGGTCAATGGAGGGCCCTCAAAAATGATTTCAGGGACTTAGGGTCCAAGCTCAGGGCGAGGACCTCCAGGGTAGTTTTCTCGGAAATACTACCTGTACCTAAAGCCACACTAGAAAGGCAGCAGGACCTTAGGGAGGTAAACAAGTGGCTCCGGAGTTGGTGTAAGAAGGAGGGATTTGGGTTCCTGGAGAACTGGGCTGACTTTGCGGTCGGCTACAGGCTCTACCGTAGGGACGGGCTGCATCTAAATGGGGAGGGTGCAGCTGTGCTGGGGGAAAAGATGGCTAGAAGGCTGGAGGAGTGTTTAAACTAGGGACTGGGGGGGAGGGCAAAATGAGATATAGTGGGGTAGCCAGTGTAATTAGCGATCTGGGTCCAAGCAAAGGGAATGGGGGACGAGCAGGGGGTGGGGTTAGTACAGTTAGAACTGATAGATCAGCCATAAGTACGAATAGCAACAAAACAAATTTAAAAAACAAAAAAAAATGATATAAATTGTATGATCACGAATGCACGAAGTCTGATCGGTAAAGTGGGCGAGCTTGAAGCAAGAATGACTGATGAAAGTTATGATATAGTTGGAATTACTGAAACATGGCTTGATGATAAGTGCGATTGGGCGGTGAATTTGCAGGGGTACAATCTCTTCAGAAGAGACCGAAGGAACCAGAAAGGGGGAGGGGTATGTCTGTACGTCAAATCGAACTTGAAGCCGAGGCTACGGGAGGATATAGGGGTAGGAGACGAACAGGTGGAATCTCTGTGGGTAGAAATACAGGGAGAAAAAAATAACAAAATCCTGATAGGGGTCTTCTATCGACCACCAAAAGCAACAGAAGAAACTGAAGACTTACTACTAAGGCAGATAGATGAGGTGTCAAAACGAAACGAAGTAATTATCATGGGGGACTTTAATTACCCAGATATAACATGGGAGAACGAAACCTGCAAATCTCACAGGGGTGATAAGTTCTTGAGAGTAATTAAAGACAATTACCTGAACCAACTTGTGCAGGAACCAACAAGAGGGAGGGCCATTCTGGACCTAGTACTAACCAACAAACCGGAACGTATAAAGGGGGTGCAGGTTGAGGGGCACTTGGGGAACAGTGACCACAATATAATCAACTTCCAGCTGTCAATCAATAGGAAGCCTTATCAGGGAGAGACAAAGAAACTAAACTTTAGTAAAGCAAAATTTGATGAGCTGAGAACTACTATCGGTAACATTAATTGGGACAACATCCTCAAAAATATCAGTACGGAGGAAAAATGGGAAAAGTTCAAAAGGATCCTAATCACCTCATGTGAGCAGTTCATTCCCTTTAAAAATAAAAGAAACTCAGCTAAAAGGAAACCAATGTGGCTCGACAAGACGGTACGAGGGGCAATAAACGAAAAGAAGAAAGCGTTCAAACTACTAAAGCAACAAGGCAGCGAAGAAGCGCTAAAATCATACAGGGAAAAAAACAAAATATGCAAAGATACGATCAAAACTGCCAAGGAGGAAGCAGAAAGACGGATCGCAAAAGAGAGCAGAAACAACCCGAAGCTATTTTTCAACTACATAAACAGCAAAAGGATTTGCAGGGAGAGCGCTGGCCCTTTAAAAAACAATGCAGGAGAAATCATTGATGATGACGAAGGGAAAGCAAATCTACTAAACAGCTTCTTCTCAAGTGTGTTCACCAAAGAAAAGGAAATGCCACACGAGATGCAGGGGAATAAAACGAACCCCTCACAAAATATCTCATACCTAACGCAGGAGGAGGTGCGGAAGCGTCTAAAGAAAACTAAAATTGATAAATCACCGGGCCCAGATGGATTACACCCAAGGATACTAAAGGAACTAAGTGACGAGATAGCTAGGCCGCTATACCTAATATTTCTAGACACTATCAAGACCGGAGTAGTACCATTGGACTGGCGCATTGCCAACGTGGTTCCAATTTACAAAAAAGGGAGCAAAAGTGAGCCTGGCAACTACAGGCCGGTAAGTCTCACTTCAGTAACGGGAAAAATTTTCGAGGGGATTCTGAGAGACGCCATCGATGAGTACCTCAAGGAGATTAAGGGAATAACTCCTCACCAGCATGGATTCATGAAGGGTCGCTCATGTCAGACAAATCTGATCAGTTTCTACGATGAAGTAAGCTCTAAGATGGACCAGGAAGAATCTATTGATCTTGTATATCTGGACTTCTCTAAAGCCTTTGACACCGTGCCACATAATAGGCTAATATACAAAATGAGGCAGCTCGGACTGGGCGAAAACGTGTGTAAGTGGGTAAAAAATTGGCTCAACGAAAGAAAGCAGAGGGTGGTAATAAATGGATCGTACTCTGATTGGACCACAGTCGCTAGCGGGGTGCCACAGGGTTCAGTATTAGGCCCCACTCTGTTCAACATATTTATTAATGACCTGATAGAGGGGCTGCACAGCAAAATATCAATATTTGCAGATGACACAAAATTATACAATATAATTAATGCAACGGAAGACAATGTGCGGCTACAAACGGACCTGGATAAGATGGGGGCTTGGGCAGAAAAATGGCAAATGAAGTTCAATGTTGAAAAATGTAAGACTATGCACATAGGCAGGAGGAACGGATGTCACAAATATTCACTTAATGGTGTACCGCTGGGAAAAAGTGATATGGAAAAGGATCTAGGGGTATTAGTGGATAATAGACTAAACTGGAGTAACCAATGCCAGTCAGCTGCTGCAAAGGCAAATAAAGTCTTGGGGTGCATTAAAAGAGGTATAGGGGCGAAGGACGAGAACATTATCCTTCCACTATATAAGGCACTTGTCAGGCCTCACATGGAATACTGCGTACAGTTCTGGTCACCGGTGCTCAGGAAAGATGTCACAGTGCTTGAAGGGGTTCAAAGAAGGGCAACTAAACTAATACATGGAATGACGGGACTGGAATACCCAGAGAGGCTATCCAAATTGGGACTATTTACTCTAGAAAAAAGAAGGTTAAGAGGCGACCAAATAACCATGTATAAGTACATGAGGGGACAACACATGGATCTCTCCCGTGATCTGTTTACACCCAGGACCACAAAGGTAACAAGAGGACATCCGCTACGATTAGAGGAAAGTAGGTTTCATCACCAACACAGAAAGGGGTTCTTTACTGTAAGAGCAGTTAGACTGTGGAACTCTCTACCGGAGGAAGTGGTGATGGCAAAATCGATAGAGGAGTTTAAAAGGGGACTTGATGTCTTTCTGGAGAAGAAGTATATTACAGGATATAAATATTAGGTTAAGTGTTAATCCTGGTATACAGGCAGGTAGGAACTATTAGGGGTTGATCCATGGAACAGTCTGATTGCCATTAGGGAGTCGGGAAGGAATTTTCCCCCCAAAAGGGCTAATTGGCTTCTGGCCTTGGGGTTTTTTGCCTTCCTCTGGATCAACACAGTAGGATAGACAGGCTGGACTAGATGGACAATGTCTTCATTCGGCCTTACATACTATGTTACTATGTTACTATCTATGTCTTCCCTGCTCTCTGTATTTTGGGTACGAATGTCACCGGGGTTCTAGGGTGTAGCGCTCGTGCCAACTTTCTTCTACATTTGTCCCCTGCCTCATAAGCTTCCCTACGGATCTTGTCCCTCAGAGCCAGCGTCCTCTGATCTAGTATTGACAAGATCTTCTGGCGTAGTGTTGATATTTCTGCCTGGATGACGTCATTTGGGTTTTTTTTTGTTGGCTGTCTCTTTTTCTTGTAATGTCGTCAGCAGGACTCCCTTACTCGCTCTTTTTTTAATCTTGCCCCCTGGGAGATCATGGTACCTCTCAGCACACATTTTAGTGCTTCCCATTTGACAGGGGCCCGCGTGCTATCGTTTTGATGGTCATTTACAAAATTGGCTATGGTCGTTTTAATCTCTTGGACACATTAGGGATCTTTTAGTATGTTGTCGTTAAGTTTCCATGTTCTAATTCGTATGTCTTTTTGAAATCCGTCAAAGTCAGCGTATACCGGGGCGTGATCAGACCAAATAAATGGTCCGAAATCGCATACGGGCCTGTAATCTAGGAGGGTGTGTGAGACCCATAAGTAATCTAATCTGCCATAGCTATTATGGGGGATTGAGTGGAACGTGTAGTCCCTGACGCCAGGGTGTAGCAGACGCCATATGTCCACTAAGTGCATGTCCCCTAGTTCCCTCAACAGAGTTCTTGTTGCTGCCCGTGAGACAGAGACTTACCTGACGATGTATCTTGTTCCGGATCTACAGCCAGGTTAAAGTCGCCTCCCAGGGCAATGGTAGAGCCGTCCGCGAACTTCGCCAACTCTCTCAGGGTGGCCACACCAAAGGATATCTGTCCCTGGTTTGGGAAATATAAATTTGCAAAAGTGATCACCTTTCCAAAAACTTCTGTTTTGACAAATAGATATCTACCTTCTGGGTCCTGTAGAACGCCAAGGGGTTGGATCTGTAGCGAATTATGGAATGCCGTAGAAACCCCTCCCGCCTTCCGATTCGGGTTCGGGCTATGGAACCAGGTAGGGAATGATTTTGTGGAGCATGAGGGAATCTCGTCTGTTTTAAAGTGGGTCTCCTGGAGGAGAAGCACCTTCCTACCTTTTTTTTTTGCATGTGGTACAGGATCTGGTCCCTCTTGGAGGGAATATTCAACCCCTTGGCGTTGTACGAGGCAATCGTCAGGTTAGCCATGGACCATGCTGGTTAGGTCGCTTGTCGCATTCTTCAGGCGAGGTTTAGGGTGGGCAGGGTCAGGGAAAGTGGGGAAAGGATAGCACATGGGGTTAGGGGGACGGGGGGGGGGGGTTAAAAAACATAAAGCATCTACAGGCCTCTCGCTAGGCCTCACTAATCACTATTAGTCGCTATAGACTAGTTTCAAGCACAGCTTAAGAGCTGCCTACTCTAGGTGGGGGAGGGGAGACTGCCAATGGAGGCCTGCCCCCTCCTTCGCCGTCGCTTGGTGAAGAAAAGAGAAGGAAAATTGAAATAGGACAGGTAAAGAGATTAATTTGCAAAGCTGATGGCACTGATCTCGCCCGCCGCCGGGTCTGTCGTCACAGCATATAAAGGGAGAAATGAGAGAAAAGCAGGTAGGTGAGGAGATGGAAAACAACAGGTTTTCGTTAGGAGGTCTTGACACATGAAGGGACAGAAATAGGTTGGTCTGGTCAGTTCGTTACACCGGTCTTCATGTGGGAAGGTCCTCGGGGTTTCTGTGCCTCCTCTTTCAGCCTTTGTCTTGGTTTCTTGGGGATTTATTCCTCGGTTCCCTTCGTGGATTTCCAGCTTTCTGCCACTCCATTCTGGGTGGGGGAACCGGCATCTCGCCGATTTTGGGCCAGTCCGGTATTTCAATCTGTGGTAGCTCCAGGGTCCCAAGGAATTTGGGTAGGTCTCCCAGGTGTCTAAATACAGCCGATTTCCCTCCTTTTCTCGCGTGGAGCTGTAGGGGAAACCCCCATCTATATGGAATGTCTCTTTCTCTCAGAGCATTTAGGAGGGGCCTCAGGGCCCTGCGTAGTTGTAATGTACGTTTAGATAAGTCCGGGTATACACTAACCGAGCGGCCCCTGAACTGCAGAGTATCCAGCGTGCGTGTTCGCTGTAATATTTGCTCCTTTTCTCTATAAAAATGAACTCTGCAGAGGACGTCTCTGGGTCTGGTGGGATCTGTTGGCTTCGGGCCCAAGGCTCGGTGGACTCTGTCCAGTTCTAGGCTGGAATCCGTGGGTCTCTGCAGCAAGTGGTTGAAAAACTCGGTGATCCAGTCTTCCAGCTGGTCGTTATTTATCTCTTCGGACAGACCTCTCACCCTAAGGTTATTGCGTCTGTGACGATTTTCCAAGTCGTCCATATGATTCGTCAATTCTTCTATCTGGTGCGCTTGTGCTTCCAGGATATGCGCATGTTCTACTATAATGTTTTGGACCTCGTCTTGTGTTTCTTCAACTTCTGCCACTCTCTGTCCCACTTCTTTGATATCTTTCTGTAGGACCGCTATATCTTGCTTGTGGGCTGCGTGCAGTTTCTGTAGAAGTTCGTTCATCTCCCCTTTTGTGGGGATTGCCTTCAGGTGGGCTCTCCAGTCTCATTCTTCATCATTTGTTTGTGGGGCCTGGGGCCCTTTGTGGCTTGTGTGGTGGGCTTCGGGGTTGCCTGGGGCCCGTGGTATTGTGGTTCTTTTGTTTGGCTGTGCAGGGGGGCTTTCAGGTGTTTTATCCTTGTTTGTTTCCCCCCCCCCTCTGTCTCCCAGGACTTATTGTGGGTTGAAGTTCCCTTCACCCCTTGTGTGGGGCTTTGCTGGGGATGGGGGGGCAGCATCAGGGTCTGGTGTTTGATGGCTTCCTGACTCCCCCTTGTCTCTCCCCTTCTCTTCATTCCCCCTTCCCCCTCTCCTTGTTTGGGGCCCTTGGTCTTTTGGGCTTCTAGGGGGTACTTGTGGGGTTGTAATCCGCCCTGCAGGGCTTATTGTCTGGGGAGAGCTGGCTTTGAGCGTGTCTGGGGAGTTTATTTCAGAGGAATCTTCCTCTGCTGTGTTCGGAGCGCTGACTCCCCCTCCCCCCCCCCCCTCCACCGGGCCATCTGCTCCTCCATCTTCTGCCCGGGGCCACACCTCCTCTTCACTGCTGTCTCCCGCTGTCTCCTCCGGTCGGGCTTCCTCCTCTGTTGTTTGCGGTCCTCCGGCCCGGGTCTCCTCTTCTTCCTGCGTCCGCGGCTGCTCCTCTCCATCTCTGGCGGCTTCCCGCGCCGGCTGGCGCGGCGCCATCTTTGTTCTGCCGCTCAGTGTCGGGGCTCCTGGAGAGCGGAGGAAACGCTCCATACTCGGGACCGGGGACTTCAGCGGCTGCCTGGGGGCTTCGGATGTCCTCTTCTTCCCCATGGAGGCTGTTTCTTTTGGTGGCGGATCGGCTTGCTGAAGCGACGGGTCAGGCAGGAGCTCCGGCAGGAACGACTTACTCCATTAAGCGGTAAGCCACGCCCCGGTAACTATGTTTAAAGTGTAAACCAAGATTTCAGTGTACAAAGATTGTATGCAGATAAACATGTTGTATTGTAAATGCCAAGCTCTACAATAAAAATTATTGGAATTAAAAAGTGGTCATAAATGGCTGCACATCCAAGTGGAAGAATGTATCAAGTGGGGTACCACAAGGCCCTGTCAAAGGCTCAGTGTTCAAGATTTTTATAAATGATCTGGAAGAGGGAATCGATGGGAAACTGATCAAATTTGCCGACGACAATTTGCCTAGGAGGGACAACTAACGCTAGGGAAGAGAGGCAGAGTATTTAAAAAGATCTAGAAAAGCTTGAAGAGTGGGTGGCGACTAACAGAATGGTATTTAACAAGGAGAAATGCAAAGTCCTACACCTGGGCAAGAAAAATGTAAAAAAGGACATATAAAATGGAAGGAATTGGTCTAAGCAGCAGCACATGTGAAAAAGACGGGTATACTAATAGATCGCAGACGGAATATGAGTCAACAATGTGATGCAGCAGCCAAAAAGGCAAACACAATTTTGGGATGTATTTTTAAGAGTCTATAGAGTCTACATCACATGAGGTCATTATCCCCCTCTACTCTTCCTTAGTAAGACCTCATTTGGAATACTGTGTCCAGTTCTATGCATCCCACTTTAAAAAAGACATAGACAAACTGGAGCAAGTTCAGAGAAGAGTTACCAGGATAGTGAGCAGTTTGCAAATCATGTTCTATGAGGAACGTTAAAGGATCTGGGAATGTTTCGCTTGCAAAAAAGAAGGCTGAGAGACTTAATAGTTGTCTACAAATATCCGAAGAGCTGTCACAGTGCAGAGGGATTAGCCCTATTCTTATTTGCACAAGGAACGACTAGAAGAAATGGGATAAAACTGAAAGGGAGGAGACGCAAATTAGATCTTAGAAAAAACTTTTTTTTTTTAAATCAGTTTTTATTGACATTTTACAATACAAAGCAAAAAGAAGACAGTCAGCCCAACTATAATGTTAGGCCCTTTCTGACCATACAGGGATCATAATACAAAGATATGTAACCCACGGATCAGTAGTATTAGTAATATATAAATCTCAGTTGTCAGACTGTCTAGAATCTTAAGAAAAACAGTAATCATTATAAGGAATAAAAAGAAAAAGACAGAGAAACAGTAAGAAGAAGTAGGAAAGAGCTAGAAGGGGAAGGAATGGTAGAGGTAGAGTGGTTAGGGTGTTGGGAAAGGGTGGTGAGAGAGGGGCGGGAGGGGTCTCAGCACCCCAGTAGAGCAATTCGTCAATGGGCAACACGTCAATGCAGCACATCAGCGCAACACATTAACGCAACGTAACATCTCATCGCGACAAAGGCCTCAAGCTCCTCCATGGGCTCCAAATTCGTAGAAATTTATCATGTGAGCCCTTGTTCCAGCTGGAGAGCTCTTCCAGGTTAGAAAGCCTGTCTACTTTATCTCTCCATTCTTTCAGGGAGGGGGGAGCCCCACCCTGCCAGTGCAAAGGAATTAAAGCCTTTGCTGCATCAATAAGAAATGCAATTAATTTGTCTTTACGTGGGTGAAACATCGAGGAGGGTCTCCATAAAAATACCATTTCAGGGGAGAGTGTAAAGCCTGGTGTAATCTTCCTCAGAACCTCCTCTACATCCCTCCAAAAGGGTTTTACCTCAGGGAAATTCCACCAAATATGTAAGTAGGAACCCGTCTCCTTATCACATCTCTGGCATCTTTCATGTGGCTCAAGTTTGTATGTGTGGAGCCACTGCGGAGTCTTATACCACCTTACGAGGAGTTTATAATGCGTCTCCTGAGCAAGGATGCAGGGGGAGAGGCCGAAGGAGGTCCCCAGGATTGAGTTGATCTCATCCTGGGATAGGAGTATATCCAGTTCCTTTTCCCAAGAACTGATGAAAGCGGGTTTATTAGTGGTCTTTGGGATGATATAAAGTTTACACAGCAATGAAATTCTCCTTGCTTTTAGGACCTTATTGCCCAGAGTGCTTTCAAAAGGCGTAAAAGGCCTAATGGCACTGAAGGTCTTGATAAAGTTTCCTAGGGTCAGCATCACTGAGGCTCGTTGTAGGAACGAGAATTTTTGTGCTGGTAGGAGCGTATGTAGGATCTCCTCTGGGGGGAGATGGCCTAAGGCCCATAAGTCGCCTATATTGTACATTTTAAATTTCGACCAGAGCGACCCCGAGGCCGCATCTGATTTAAAGCCCAACAGCTTGTATACTAGGCAAAGCAGAGTCGCCGGCGAGGGGGATGGCGCTAATTTATTCCTCAAACTATCCCAAACCTCACATCGACCCCTAAGGAGTGGGTTAAATCCTTTTAATCTGTATCTGCTTCTATCAGGGAGCCAGAGATCTTCTAGTATGGATTCTCCTGGCTGCCCTAATGCTAAGCAAGGGAGAAGACTGTCTGTGATCGGGTTCATCAGGTTCATCCAATAATTTAGTTGCGAGGCGTGGTAGTAGTCTGAAATATTAGGGAGGTCAATGCCCCTTCTGTTCCTCTCTTAATCAATAGAATGTAGGCCATTCGTGGTCTCCTCTGCCTCCAGATAAAGCCAGAGAAGGATGTACGTAAGGTCTTAAAGAAGCTCATTGGTAGGTGGACCGGAAGCATCCTAATCCTATATAAGACTATTGGTAAAACATACGATTTCAGAATATTCTTCCTGCCGAACCAGGATACAAATGGAATATCGTAGGTTCTTAACTTTATTTATTAATGGAACAAAGTTAGCGTCATATAAGTCTTCAGCTTTTTTAGTTAATTTGACTCCTAAATAGTCCAGTGATGTCTCTGACCACGCAAAAGGGGAGGAGAGGGCAAGGGTCCTACTGACGGACGTTGGTATTGAGATGTTTAAGGCCGTAGACTTCTGAAACTTGATTTTAAAGTTTGATAATACCCCAAAGAGGTTCAACAATTCCACAAGTCTAGGCAGACCCGTATCAGGGTTTGTGATCAGGAAGACAATATCATCAGCGAAAGCAGCTGATGATAATATTTTGTCGCCTATCTGTAAGCCCCTCAGAATCCGGTCCTGCCTGACCCGTGCCAATAGAGGCTCCAGTGCTAGGATGAAAAGTGCGGGAGAGAGAGGGCATTCTTGACGAGTTCCATTTTTAATATCTAAAGGGGGAGACAGGGTATCGTTAACTTTTAGTCTCACGTGAGGTTTGGCATAGAGAGAAAAAATGGCTGATACGAAGTCTGGTGGTAGATTATAGTGAAAGAGAACGCTTTTCATGTAACCCAACTAACCCTATCAAACGCCTTCTCAGCGTCTGTTCCAATGAAGGCTAATGGAATGTTATGGCGTTGGGCGTAATGAGCGGCAAGGATTAGCCTATGGCAATTGTCTCTGCCCTCCCTCCCCCACACAAAGCCTGCCTGTTCCTCATTGATCAGGGAGGGAAGAAACGCTTCCAGTTTTCTGGCTAGGAGTTTAGCCCACAATTTGATGTCAAAATTAATTAAAGAGATGGGCCTATAGCTGCCACAGTTATTGGGGTCTTTACCTTCCTTATGAATTAAGGTAATGTGGGCTTCTTGTGCTTGCCTAGGCAGGGTAGCTCCTGAAAGGAGGGAGTTGAAAAGGTCGGTCAATCTGGGAATGAGAGCCGATTGGAAAGTTTTATAATACGCCAGCGAGAGTCCGTCCGGACCTTGGGCGAGCAGGAAGATATTAGATTTCTGACCTCCTCCTGAGATACAGGTGCCAAGAGCGATTCCGCATCCTCCGTGCTCAGTTTGGGCATATGTAATTGATGCAGAAAGGAATCAATCTGGCCCTCGATCTCAGAGTCCGATGGGCTCTGTAAATTATATAGGTCGCTATAGAAGAGCTGGAACTCCTTAGCAATATCCGAGGATGAGGTAGCAAGTCCCCCTGTGGAAGTTTGAATAGATTTAATGAAATTCTTTGCCTTGGTGTTTTTTATTAAGGAGGTCATAAATTTACTGCCCCTGTTTCCCTGGGCATAGACAACATGCTTCAAATAGAGATTTTTCTTGTTAAATTTAGATTCGAGGCAGAGTCTTAAGTCTTTTCTTAGTTCTTCAAGTTTCGTCAGGTTAGATTCTGTTTGTGACAATTTAGCTACTTGCTCGAGTCTGGCGATTTGTATAAGTCTGTCATTAATCTCTTTTTGTTGCTTTTTTTTTTATCCTGGAGCCCAGGGCTATCAACAGCCCTCTTATGTAGGCTTTATGAGCCTCTCACACCATTGGGACCCCAACCTCTCCCTCGGAATTATGTTGGAAAAATTCCTCAATTAGTTTAGCTAGGGCCATTCTGTCCTCATTTGAGTCCAGTATCAAGGGGTTAAGCCTCCATCTCCATTCCTTTTGTGTCTGTTGCAAGGGGCGTAGTATAACATGTATGGGGGCGTGGTCAAAGACAGTCAGAGGATCTATTCTAGCTCCTTCCAGGAATGGAAGCAGTCCAGAAGAAATAAACAAGTAATCCAGTCTCTGGAACGACCGGTAGACCTGAGAAAAGAAAGAATAGTCCCTTGCTGATGGGTAGAGGAGTCGCCATGCATCAACAGTTCCTAGGTCCTGTAAGGCACGGTTAAGTCTCCTCAGCTTAATCTGTGAGGTCTGGGATCTGCCTATAGAGGAATCTAACAGTGGGTTGATAGTGACATTAAAATCACCTCCTAATATGACATGGCCTAATGCAAAATTTTTTAGAACTTCCAACTGTTTGAGGAGCCAGGGTACCTGGTCTGTATCAGGTGCGTATAAGTTGGCTATGGTGACTTTTATATTATCTATGGATCCCTTGAGGAATAATGCTCTTCCCTCTCCGTCTGAGAATTTGGCATCACATACGAAACTCACAGACTTGTGGAGAAGTATGGAGACCCCCTTCGAGGCAGAGGTGGGGTGAGAGTTATGGAAGCTTTGTGGATAATGTTTGCCCGGCAGCGTGAAGCTCTTGTCCCCCCTGAAATGCATCTCCTGAAGGAGGACAATTTTGGAGACATACCTCCTCAGGAGAAGTGAGACATTGTGTCGCTTCACCGGCGAGTTGAGGCCCTTGACGTTAAACGATGTGACACGAAGATCCAGATTGGCGCGCTTTCTTTGATTCAACAAGTAGGTGTTCTGGAGGAGTAAAAGAGAGAGTTAATGTATAACGTGGTTTTTATGTCTGAGTAGCGATAAGTTCCGCCTCTTTCGGAGATGGGTGGGGGGGAGGTTAGGGGAGGGGAAGGAGGTAAGAGAGGACAAATAAATGAGAATAAGATCGAGTAGAGAAGTAAAGTAGGAGAAATAAGGAGAGAAACGAGAAAAATAAACAAAAGGGAGTAAAACACAATAGAATTTGAGAGTCTAATAGACACTTAGATATCTGCAAATTCAAACTTAGTCTCAATATTATGAGGTAACAATATTGAGATATTTCAGAGGGTTCCGAACAATTCTAAGACCCTCTTTAAAGTGAGGGCGAGCCTCAAAAGGTTACTGTAATACAGCACCCAAATATAAGAAAAGGTACTTAATAGAGATGAGCGAGCACCAAAATGCTCGGGTGCTCGTTACTCGGGACGAACTTTTCGCGATGCTCGAGGATTCGTTTTGAGTAACGAACCCCATTGAAGTCAATGGGCGACCCGAGCATTTTTGTATTTCGCCGATGCTCGCTAAGGTTTCCTTGTGTGAAAATCTGGGCAATTCAAGAAAGTGATGGGAACGACACAGCAACGGATAGGGCAGGCGAGGGGCTACATGTTGGGCTGCATCTCAAGTTCACAGGTCCCACTATTAAGCCACAATAGCGGCAAGAGTGGGCCCCCCCCCTCCCAAAAACTTTTACTTCTGAAAAGCCCTCATTAGCATGGCATACCTTTGCTAAGCACCACACTACCTCCAACAAAGCACAATCACTGCCTGCATGACACTCCACTGCCACTTCTCCTAGGTTACATGCTGCCCAACCGCCCCCCCCCCTCCCCCCCACAGCGCACACCAATGTGTCCCTGCGCAGCCTTCAGCTGCCTTCATGCCACACCACCCTCATGTATATTTAGAAGTGCGTCTGCCATGAGGAGGAACCGCAGGCACACACTGCAGAGGGTTTGCACGGCTAGGCAGCGACCCTCTTTAAAAGGGGCGGGGCGATAGCCCACAATGCTGTACAGAAGCAATGAGAAATAGAATCCTGTGCCACCGCCATCAGGAGCTGCACACGTGGGCATAGCAATGGGGAACATATGTGCCACACACTATTCATTCTGTCAAGGTGTCTCTGCATGCCCCAGTCAGACCGGGCTTTTTAATTCATAGACACAGGCAGGTACAACTCCCTATTGTGAAGTCCCTGTCGACCGACAGCATGGGTGGCTCCCTGGAACCCACCGGCGATACACAAAAATATCCCATTGCATTGCCCAACACAGCTGAGGTAGTAATGTCGTGCTTAATGCAGGTGGGCTTCGGCCCACACTGCATGCCCCAGTCAGACTGGGGTTCTTTACAAGTGGAAACAGATGCATTTATAATTCCCTGTGGACCCACAGCATGGGTGGGTGCCAGGAAGCCACCGGCGGTACATAGAAATATCCCATTGCATTGCCCAACACAGCTGAGGTAGTAATGTCGTGCTTAATGCAGGTGGGCTTCGGCCCACACTGCATGCCCCAGTCAGACTGGGGTTCTTTACAAGTGGACACATGTAGGTTAAACTCCGTGTGCACCTACAGCATGGGTGGCTCCCTGGAACCCACCGGCCATACACAAAAATATCCCATTGCATTGCCCAACAGAGCTGAGGTAGTAATATCGTGCTTAATGCAGGTGGGCTTCGGCCCACACTGCATGCCCCAGTCAGACTGGGGTTCTTTACAAGTGGACACATGTAAGTTAAACTCCGTGTGCACCTACAGCATGGGTGGCTCCCTGGAACCCACCGGCGATACACAAAAATATCCCATTGCATTGCGCAACACAGCTGAGGTAGTAATGTCGTGCTTAATGCAGGTGGGCTTCGGCCCACACTGCATGCCCCAGTCAGACTGGGGTTCTTTACAAGTGGAAACAGATGCATTTATAATTCCCTGTGGACCCACAGCATGGGTGGGTGCCAGGAAGCCACCGGCGGTACATAGAAATATCCCATTGCATTGCCCAACACAGCTGAGGTATTAATGTCGTGCTTAATGCAGGTGGGCTTCGGCCCACACTGCATGCCCCAGTCAGACTGGGGTTCTTTACAAGTGGACACATGTAGGTTAAACTCCGTGTGCACCTACAGCATGGGTGGCTCCCTGGAACCCACCGGCCATACACAAAAATATCCCATTGCATTGCCCAACACAGCTGAGGTAGTAATGTCGTGCTTAATGCAGGTAGGCTTCGGCCCACACTGCATGCCCCAGTCAGACTGGGGTTCTTTACAAGTGGAAACAGATGCATTTATAATTCCCTGTGGACCCACAGCATGGGTGGGTGCCAGGAAGCCACCGGCGGTACATAGAAATATCCCATTGCATTGCCCAACACAGCTGAGGTAGTAATGTCGTGCTTAATGCAGGTGGGCTTCGGCCCACACTGCATGCCCCAGTCAGACTGGGGTTCTTTACAAGTGGACACATGTAGGTTAAACTCCGTGTGCACCTACAGCATGGGTGGCTCCCTGGAACCCACCGGCGATACACAAAAATATCCCATTGCATTGCCCAACACAGCTGAGGTAGTAATGTCGTGCTTAATGCAGGTGGGCTTCGGCCCACACTGCATGCCCCAGTCAGACTGGGGTTCTTTACAAGTGGAAACAGATGCATTTATAATTCCCTGTGGACCCACAGCATGGGTGGGTGCCAGGAAGCCACCGGCGGTACATAGAAATATCCCATTGCATTGCCCAACACAGCTGAGGTAGTAATGTCATGCTTAATGCAGGTGGGCTCCGGCCAACACTGCATGCCCCAGTCAGACTGGTAATATGTACCTTAACAGTAACCGCGTTGGTGGTAATGTGGTGGTGACTGCGGACCTAGTAGCGCGGTTTTATTTTGTTGGTTTTCAGAATGTGGCCAGGATTAAGTGGGCCGTGGCGGGGGATGTTTTGGAGGCACTACGTGTCCTCTCCACGTGTCCGTGGTTATATGCACCTTAACAGTAACAGCGTTGGTGGGAAATGGCCTCGTCGCCATCATGTCTTTGGGAAGCCTCTGTTTCCACACCCCAGAGACATACCATTAGCAGCGGTATAGGCAGAGCCCAGAATTCGTAACATTTCAGCCGTAGCATTAGCGACAGGCCCCACTAACATATCACTAGCAGCATTATAGGGGGAGCACAGTCTTAGTTCCATTTCAGTAATAGTAGCAGCCTACACAGGCCCCAGTAACAATTCCGAAGCAGCAGTATAGTGGGAGCGCAGTCTTCGTTCCATTTCAGTAATAGTAGCAGCCTACACAGGCCCCAGGAACAATTCCGAAGCAGCAGTATAGGAGGAGCATAGTCTTAGTTCCATTTAAGTCATTGTAGCAGCCTACACAGGCCCCAGGAACAATTCCGAAGCAGCAGTATAGTGGGAGCGCAGTCTTAGTTCCATTTCAGTAGCTGCAGTATAGCCAAGGCCCAAGTTACATTTATGTAGCTAAAGTGTAGGCCAACCCCACACACACTTCTGTACCATGAGTGCAGGCGAAGAACATACAAATTGCTATGATTACACTGTCGGTGAGGGCCCCAAAACATTGGTGTACCAACAGTACTAATGTACCTCAGTAAAAATTGGCCATGCCCAACCAAGATGGCAGGTGAAACCCATTAATCGCTTTGGTTAATGTGGCTTAAGTGGTAACTAGGCCTGGAGGCAGCCCAGTTTAACTAAAAATTGGTTCAAGTTAAAGTTTCAACGCTTTTAAGAGCATTGAAACATATAAAAATTGTTTAGAAAAATTAGATGAGTGAGCCTTGTGGCCCTAAGAAAAATTGCCCGTTCAGCGTGATTACGTGAGGTTTCAGGAGGAGGAGCAGGAGGAGGAGGAGGAATATTAGACACAGATTGATGAAGCAGAAATGTCCCCGTTTTGGATGGTGAGAGAGAACGTAGCTTCCATCCGCGGGTGCAGCCTACGTATTGCTTACGTATCGCTGCAGTCCGCTGGTGGAGAAGAGAAGTCTGGGGAAATCCAGGCTTTGTTCATCTTGATGAGTGTTAGCCTGTCGGCACTGTCGGTTGACAGGCGGGTACGCTTATCTGTGATGATTCCCCCAGCCGCACTAAACACCCTTTCCGACAAGACGCTAGCCGCAGGACAAGCAAGCACCTCCAGGGCATACAGCGCTAGTTCAGGCCACGTGTCCAGCTTCGACACCCAGTAGTTGTAGGTGGCAGAGGCGTCACGGAGGACGGTCGTGCGATCGGCTACGTACTCCCTCACCATCCTTTTACAGTGCTCCCGCCGACTCAGCCTTGACTGGGGAGCGGTGACACAGTCTTGCTGGGGAGCCATAAAGCTGTCCAGGCCCTTAAAGACTGTTGCACTGCCTGGGCTGTACATGCTGCTCGATCTCCGCACCTCCCCTGCTACCTGGCCCTCGGAACTGCGCCTTCTGCCACTAGCGCCGTCGGATGGGAATTTTACCATCAGCTTGTCCGCCAGGGTCCTGTGGTATAGCAACACTCTCGAACCCCTTTCCTCTTCGGGAATGAGAGTGGGAAGGTTCTCTTTATAGCGTGGGTCGAGCAGTGTGTACACCCAGTAATCCGTAGTGGCCAGAATGCGTGTAACGCGAGGGTCACGAGAAAGGCATCCTAACATGAAGTCAGCCATGTGTGCCAGGGTACCTGTATGCAACACATGGCTGTCCGCACTAGGAAAATCACTTTCAGGATCCTCCTCCTCCTCCTCCTCCTCCTCCTCCTCAGGCCATACACGCTGAAATGATGACAGGCAAGCAGCATGGGTACCGTCAGCAGTGGGCCAAGCTGTCTCTTCCCCCTCCTCCTCATCCTCCTCATGCTCCTCCTCCTCCTCCTGAACGCGCTGAGATATAGACAGGAGGGTGCTCTGACTATCCAGCGACATACTGTCTTCCCCCGGCTCTGTTTCCGAGCGCAAAGCGGCTGCCTTTATGGTTTGCAGGGAACTTCTCAAGATGCATAGCAGAGGAATGGTGACGCTAATGATTGCAGCATCGCCGCTCACCACCTGGGTAGACTGCTCAAAGTTTCGAAGGACCTGGCAGATGTCTGCCAACCAGGCCCACTCTTCTGAAAAGAATTGAGGAGGCTGACTCCCACTGCGCCGCCCATGTTGGAGTTGGTATTCCACTATAGCTCTACGCTGCTCATAGAGCCTAGCCAACATGTGGAGCGTAGAGTTCCACCGTGTGGGCACGTCGCACAGCAGTCGGTGCACTGGCAGATTAAACCGATGTTGCAGGGTGCGCAGGGTGGCAGCGTCCGTGTAGGACTTGCGGAAATGTGCGCAGAGCCGGCGCACCTTTACGAGCAGGTCTGACAAGCGTGGGTAGCTTTTCAGAAAGCGCTGAACCACCAAATTAAAGACGTGGGCCAGGCATGGCACGTGCGTGAGGCTGCCGAGCTGCAGAGCCGCCACCAGGTTACGGCCGTTGTCACACACGACCATGCCCGGTTGGAGGCTCAGCGGCGCAAGCCAACGGTCGGTCTGCTCTGTCAGACCCTGCAGCAGTTCGTGGGCCGTGTGCCTCCTATCTCCTAAGCTGAGTAGTTTCAGCATGGCCTGCTGACGCTTGCACACCGCTGTGCTGCCACGCCGCGCGACACCGACTGCTGGCGACGTCCTGCTGCTGCTGACACATCTAGATTGCGAGACAGAGGTTGAGGAGGAGGAGGAGGAGGGTGCTTTAGTGGAGGAAGCATACACCGCCGAACATACCACCACCAAGCTGGGGCCCGCAATTCTGGGGGTGGGTAGGACGTGAGCGGTCCCAGGCTCTGACTCTGTCCCAGCCTCCACTAAATTCACCCAATGTGCCGTCAGGGAGATGTAGTGGCCCTGCCCGCCTGTGCTTGTCCACGTGTCCGTAGTTAAGTGGACCTTGCCACTAACCGCATTGGTGAGGGCGCGTACAATGTTGCGGGAGACGTGGTCGTGCAGGGCTGGGACAGCACATCGGGAAAAGTAGTGGCGACTGGGAACTGAGTAGCGCGGGGCCGCCGCCGCCATCATAGCTTTGAAAGCCTCCGTTTCCACAACCCTATACGGCAGCATCTCAAGGCTGATAAATTTGGCTATGTGGACGGTTAACGATTGAGCGTGCAGGTGCGTGGCGGCGTACTTGCGCTTGCGCTCCAACACTTGTGCTAGTGACGGCTGGACTGTGCGGTGCGAGACATTGGTGGATGGGGCCGAGGACAGCGGAGGTGAGGGTGTGGGTGCAGGCCAGGAGACGGTAGTGCCTGTGTCCTGAGAGGGGGGTTGGATCTCAGTGGCAGGTTGGGGCACAGGGGGAGAGGCAGCGGTGCAAACCGGAGGCGGTGAACGGCCTTCGTCCCACCTTGTGGGGTGCTTGGCCATCATATGTCTGCGCATGCTGGTGGTGGTGAGGCTGTTGGTGGTGGTTCCCCGGTTGATCTTGGCGCGACAAAGGTTGCACAACCACTGTTCGTCGGTCGTCAGGCGTCTCTGTGAAAAACTGCCAGACCTTAGAGCACCTCGGCCTCTGCAGGGTGGCATGGCGCGAGGGTGCGCTTTGGGAAACAGTGTGTGGATTATTCGGTCTGGCCCTGCCTCCACCCCAGGCCACCGCACTGCCTCTTGCAACCTGCCCTGCTGCTGCCCTTGCCTGCCCCTCTGAAGACCTGTCCTGAGTAGGCGTTGCACACCAGGTGGGGTCAGTCACCTCATCGTCCTGCTGCTCTTCCTCCGAATCCTCTGTGCGCTCCTCCCTCGGACTTACTGCCCTTACTACTACCTCACTGCAAGACAACTGTGTCTCATCGTCATCGTACTCCTCACCCACTGAAAGGTCTTGAGACAGTTGCCGGAAGTCCCCAGCCTCATTCCCCGGACCCCGGGAACTTTCCAATGGTTGTGCATCAGTGACGATAAACTCCTCTGGTGGGAGAGGAACCACTGCTGCCCAATCTGAGCAGGGGCCCGAGAACAGTTGCTGGGAGTCTTCCAGCTCATGAGCATGTGTCATTGTAGTGGAGTGAGGAGGCTGGGAGGAAGGAGGAGCAGCAGACAGAGGATTCGGATTTGCAGCACTGGACGGCGCAGAACTCTGGGTGGATGATAGCTTGCTCGAAGCACTTTCTGCCATCCATGACAGGACCTGCTCACACTGCTCATTTTCTAATAAAGGTCTCCCGCGTGGACCCATTAATTGGGCGATGAATGTGGGGACGCCAGAAACGTGCCTCTCTCCTAATCGCGCAGCAGTCGGCTGCGACACACCTGGATCAGGAGCTCGGCCTGTGCCCACACCCTCACTTGGGCCTACGCGTCCTCGGCCGCGTCCACGTCCTCTAGGCCTACCCCTACCCCTCAGCATGCTGTATTACCAGTGATTTCCAAGCCAGGAAAGAAATTGGCGCAAGCCTGCAGCCAAAATAGAATTTGTTCCCTTGTTTTTCAAAGGACAAGCCACACTGCGTGTATTCAATGAATACTACTAAGTTTAATAACTGTGTTGTGGCCCTGCAAATGTGTCAGAGAACTGCAGTGATGCAAAGTTATTCGCTACAGCAGATCAGGGATTTCCCATGCAGGAAAAAAATTGGCGCAAGCCTGCAGTAAAACGTAGCTGGCTGCGTCAGATTTTTTTTAACGTTCTGCACGCAGCACACACATACCCAGAGCCCTGAGGACTGTCAGAGGCAGGCGAAATAGATTTTTTCCCCTTGGTTTTTCAAAGGACAAGCCACACTGCGTGTATTCAATGAATACTACTAAGTTTAATAACTGTGTTGTGGCCCTGCAAATGTGTCAGAGAACTGCAGTGATGCAAAGTTATTCGCTACAGCAGATCAGGGATTTCCCATGCAGGAAAAAAATTGGCGCAAGCCTGCAGTAAAACGTAGCTGGCTGCGTCTGATTTTTTTTAACGTTCTGCACGCAGCACACACGTACCCAGAGCCCTGAGGACTGTCAGAGGCAGGCGAAATAGAATTTTTTCCCTTGTTTTTCAAAGGACAAGCCACACTGCGTGTATTCAATGAATACTACTAAGTTTAATAACTGTGTTGTGGCCCTGTAAATGTGTCAGAGAACTGCAGTGATGCAAAGTTATTCGCTACAGCAGATCAGGGATTTCCCATGCAGGAAAAAAATTGGCGCAAGCCTGCAGTAAAACGTAGCTGGCTGCGTCTGATTTTTTTTAACGTTCTGCACGCAGCACACACGTACCCAGAGCCCTGAGGACTGTCAGAGGCAGGCGAAATAGAATTTTTTCCCTTGTTTTTCAAAGGACAAGCCACACTGCGTGTATTCAATGAATACTACTAAGTTTAAAGGGGTTGTCCCGAGGCAGCAAGTGGGTCTATACACTTCTGTATGGCCATAATAATGCACTTTGTAATATACATTGTGCATTAATTATGAGCCATACAGAAGTTATAAAAAGTTTTTTACTTACCTGCTCCGTTGTTAGCGTCCTCGTTCCCATGGAGCCCGACTAATTTTCGCCCTCCGATGGCCAAATTAGCCGCGCTTGCGCAGTCCGGGTCTTCTGTAGTCTTCTATGGAGCCGCTCGTGCCAGAGAGCGGCTCCGTGTAGCTCCGCCCCGTCACGTGCCGATTCCAGCCAATCAGGAGGCTGGAATCGGCAGTGGACCGCACAGAAGAGCTGCGGTCCACGAAGCAAGAGGTTCCCGGCGGCCATCTTCACAGGTAAGTATAGAAGTCACCGGAGCGCGGGGATCAAGGTAAGCGCTCCGGTAAGCTGTCTGTACGTCCCTGCATCGGGGTTGTCTCGCGCCGAACGGGGGGGGGGTTGAAAAAAAAAAAAACCCGTTTCGGCGCGGGACAACCCCTTTAATAACTGTGTTGTGGCCCTGCAAATGTGTCAGAGAACTGCAGTGATGCAAATTTATTCGCTACAGCAGATCAGGGATTTCCCATGCAGGAAAAAAATTGGCGCAAGCCTGCAGTAAAACGTAGCTGGCTGCGTCTGATTTTTTTTAACGTTCTGCACGCAGCACACACGTACCCAGAGCCCTGAGGACTGTCAGAGGCAGGCGAAATAGAATTTTTTCCCTTGTTTTTCAAAGGACAAGCCACACTGCGTCTATTCAATGAATAATGTATGTCTTCTGGCCCTGCCTACACAATTCTATCCCTGTAGTATTATTGCCGGGTGCAATGGTCTGCACAGCCGGTTTTGAGAAAAAAAAAATATGCAACACTGCTAACAGCAGCCTGGACAGTACTGCACACGGATAGATGTGGCCCTAGAAAGGACCGTTGGGGTTCTTGAAGCCTACACTCACTGCTAACACTCTCCCTGCCTAACCACCACTTCTGTCCCTATTGCAGGGCGCAATGCTCTGCAGATCCAATTTTGAAAAAAAAAATAAAAAATACAGTGCTAACACAGTACTGCACACTATTAGATGTGGCCCTGAGAAGGACCGTTGGGGTTCTTGAAGCCTACACTAACTCCTAACGCTCTCCCTACAGCAGCTCCAGCACGATACCACTGTCCCTCAGCTAACTCACAAGGCATCTGAGCCGAGCCGCGGGAGGGGCCGATTTTTATACTCGGGTGACATCTGATCGCCCCAGCCACTCACAGCAGGGGGGTGGTGTAGGGCTTGAACGTCACAGGGGGAAGTTGTAATGCCTTCCCTGTCTTTCAATTGGCCAGAAAAGCGCGCTAACGTCTCAGAGAGGAAACTGAAAGTAACCGGAACACCGCGTGGTACTCGTTACGAGTAAGGAGCATCCCGAACACCCTAATATTCGCACGAATATCAAGCTCGGACGAGTACGTTCGCTCATCTCTAGTACTTAAACTTAAGCCTGACCTGGCGGGCACGAACTGGGACTATCTCGTCATAGTATGGGGAATTGTGAAACAAGCAATACCAATGGTAGGCATAGCCGCCGAGGATCCGGGGGGAAGGGGGGGATAAAGTGGACCTCTGCGTCCAGGGGGCCAGTCCAGCTTCCTCCAAAAGGGGTGAAAGGAGCAGGTCTCCTATCAATCAACAGTCAAGGAACAACAAAAACCCCCTTTCCTTCGCAGAAAACCAAGATCGACTCGGAGGCATAGCTGAGGGGATGTTGAGCACTTCTGTGATGCTTTCAAGTGTCCATCTCGGTGGATTTATCTCTGGCCTTATTTTTCTTGTTTCTGGGAGATTTGTGATTGGAGACGGGTTGCCAGCTCTCTTGGGAAGTCAGCCTGGAGAACTTCGGCAGGTCGGGTAGCGGGAGCCAACCTGGGAGAGGCATTGGATCAATATCCAGCAATTGCCAGTGTTGTTGAAGGTCCTCAGGCGAGCGAATATTCAGCTTGTGGCTCTTGTGGGAAATTCCCAGCTCAAATGGGAATAACCATGCATTTTTTATGCCCTTATCTCTAAGATCTTCCAGAAGAGGGCGAAGGGCCCGCCGTTTTGCCAGGATAGATGGAGCTAAGTCCTGGAAAATTTGAATAGGGGCGTCTGCATAACAAAGGTCTCTTTGCTGTCTCGCCGCTCTCAGTATAGCAACTGCATCAGGGAAAGAGAGCAGTTTGCAAACAATGTCCCTTGGGGGCTCCGTTGCAGAAGGTAGCGGTCTGGGGGCTCTGTGTATGCGTTCTATCGCAATAGAGGACGCCCTTTCTTCCCCCAGGATCTGTGAGAAAATTTCTTTTGCCACCCTCTCCAGGCTATCGCCTGCCCAGGCTTCAGGGAGGCCCTTGATGCGCACATTGCTGCGCCTATTCCTATTCTCCAGATCCTCCTGCATGATAAGGGTCTTATTAAGTTGGTCATGAAGTTCTTTTATAATCGCTTCCAGCTCATATGAGTGAGTGATGATGGATGCTGAGGTGGACTCCAGCTCCTCCACCCGACGACCCATATGCTTTAAATCATCCTTAATCTCTGTCAAATCGGATTTAACAGGGAGCAAAGACTGGGAGAGCAAGTCTCTCATAAAAGCTCTAGAAACGCTCTCTCCTTCATCCCCGTCCGACGAGGCTCCGTCCTCCCCCTCCTTACTGTTGGATGCAGCAGTCTCCTGACCCGGCGCCATCTTAAGCTGGGTGCTGGGGGAGCGCGTGCTCCATTCTTTTAGGAAGCGCTGAAGATCAGTTTGTCCCTTATGGGATCAAGGGGTGCCCTGGGGTTCTCCCCCTCGTTCTCTACCGATCTTCCCCATCTGAGGTGCTTTTCGCTGCTGTAGGAAGTCCTGGTAAGTGCCGCTGACACGGAGCTCTGCACTTAGACCTCCATCCCGCTCAGCAGTCAGACAATGAGTCTGATCAATGAGTGGAACAGGTTAACATGGGAGATGGTGAGTTCTCCTTTAATGAAAGTGTTCAAACAAAGGCTGGACAGACAACTGTCTGGGATGATTTAGTAAATTCTGCACTGAGAAGGGGGTTGGACCAGATGACCTTGGAGGTCCCTTCCAACTCTACCATTCTATGATTCTATGAAAACTGCCCATCAGAAGTATCACCTCTTAAGAGAACTCTCATATTTGTTATTAGGGCATAAATATTAACCCCTTAGTGACCAAGCCTGTTTGCGCCTTAATGACCAAGGCAAATTTTGGAAATCTGCCATGTGTCACTTTAACATAGAATAAGTTAAACGTTTTGCATGCTTTGTATGTTACTAAGTAATGTATTCACTAAGGGGTGTCATAAGCATTTTGATCCCACAGTTTTTTTTTTCAGGAGTTATTGCAATTTAGAGGAGAAAAAATAAAATTTCATATGTTTGCAAGTATGTCATTTTAAGGACAGTTTTTTTTCTATAGTGCACATGGAAACGAGGATTTTCACCACATAATGGGTACCCCTGTCTGTCATGTATTCAGAAACATACCCATTGTGGACCTAACCTTATGTCTGTATATACAACGCGACCCAAACCAAAAGGAGCAGCCAGTGGCATTCAGAACAGACATTTTGCTTAAAGGTGTTTTAGGCCCGAATACACACTTATAAAGCCCTTGAGCGGCCAAAATGATGGAGAACCCCCACAAATGACTCAATTTTGAAAACTAGACCCCTTAATGAATTTATCTAGGGGTCTACTGCATATTGTGACCGAACTGTTTTTGAATGAATTTAAGCAAAGCAGAAGGAAAAAATTATAATTTTCATTTTCTTGGCAATTGTGTTATTTTAAAAGCAGGATTTTTTTGAACCGCACACATATGAATGAAGAAGTGGTATGTCTAAAAACAGGGCTAATTATGGAGGCCTGGTTGCATGGGCACATGGGGCAATAAAACCGGGTATCCCTCCTTCACTTATGCTTTTTTGGGAGGTATTTTTTGACCTCAGTGGCAGGGATGGGGTGTAAAAAGTGGCGCCCTGTGAGGCTTTATAAGCTTGCTGAGGTGCGGCGGTTTCACACAGAAGGCACTCAACAAGCTGCTCCTAGAACTGCGGGAAAGGGAGTGTTCCTGGGAACGTCTTGTAAATTACGTATTACAGGTAACAGTCTGAATCATGCAGGGCTTACACAGCCATATGTGGAATCTGGTTGTGGAGACCCACAGTGGATCCCTGCTGTGAGCCCGGCCATGGCCTTGCGTACAGCCGCTTAACTGCCGCATAAGGGCGAGCACCCACTGGCGTTTTTTTACCTGCGTTTTGCGTTTTGCGTTTTTCCTGCACAGGCATAGAGATAACATGTGTTCCTGTCCACTGGCGTTTTTTTTGCGTTGCGTTTGCGTTTTTAACATAGGAACTGTCAGTTGCATATGTGTCCTTATTTTTCTCCTAATGCACCCATGAAAGTCAATGGAAATTAATGGAAAAGCCGCGAAAACGCCGCGAAAAACACGCGGAAAAATCGCGGGAAACACGGCGAAAACGCGGCGTTTTTTCCCGCGGAAAACGCAAACGCCAGTGGGTGGGCGCCCTAACTTGTAATGTTAAAATCGCGATCGCGCAAAATCGCAATTTACCGCGAAATCGCGATTTTGCGCGATCGCGATTTTAACATTACAAGTCCCATAGACCCCTGCAGAGAAAAAAATGCTGCGAATTTCGCAGGGAAAAAAAACGCCAGTGGGTGGGCGCCCTTACTGTGTACTTACACAGGCGGTCATGCTCAGTACACATTTTTTTTGTTTATATTTCCAGCACCATTGCTTAATGATGATATGGGTACCCGCGGCCCATACACAATGCAGTTGCGTATGGGCTACGGGTATATCTGCGACTATAAAGCACAATGGGCTCTATGTCATGGATATCCGTGGTAAAATAGAGCATGCAGCGCACTGTTTTCTGTGAGTGGTTTACATAATTCCGACCCACTAATGTGAGCGGAATCGTGCAATCCAGTACATTCGATTGATCCGTGAATTACCGTAGATAAAACGCATGCAAAATCTGCAATTTCTATCCAGTCAGGTGAGACTTGCCTAAGGTAGATTGCTACCTTTTTATCATGTAACCAGGGACCGCTCGATTATCCAATCACAGCCATTCAATGAATTGGTTAATCCAGCGCCGGCTTTCATTGGCTGACACGGTTCTCGATTAACCAATAGGAGCTTATTGGAACTTGCTGTTATATTAACTTGCTGGAAGCAGGGTATTCAAGCACCGCTACCAGGAAGAATTGCTCTCTCGGCGTGCCGGAGGACACGAAAACCTGCAGCAGCGCCGCAACCCAGCACGAGGAACCTGAACACCGGCTGCTAAGTGAGTGTTGTTTTCTTTTCTTTTTTACATGTAGTGTACCTAGGGGTTTTTTTCGGGGTAGGGGTCATATTTCAACCCCCACCTAAAAAAAAAAATCTGAGTAGGACTTATTATTGGGAAAATACGGTAATAAGAAGGAACTTTCACATTTAGAAGAGTTTTCGCAAAATCATCTGTTTTGCATAGGTCAAAGAATGCTAAAAGTGTAGTTTTCTAGGGGCTGTTAACCTTCTGTAGCAAATTATTGTGGTCATTTGGATTAAACATAGGCCATTTTCCAAATGCACGACGAGATGAACAACTGTTGGAAAGCTTTTTTTGCAGGGGAAACTCCAGAATTCTTCAGACGGCCTCAGAACTACTAATGTAGTGACCACTTTCTAATAATTTGATCTCACCACTATAATTTTCAAGACCAAATAAAGCTTGGTCGCTGCCTTTATTAACATATTTACATATGTATTTAATGGATTTTACAGAACTGCACTACTCTATGTTAATATGGGCAACAAATGTAAGTGAAAGAACAGGATTATAAGGCACCACCCAGTGGTTTTCCAAGGTTACATCATTGATTTCAACGGTGAAACCACCATCCCTTGGAGCTCTTCGCCAGTACTGAGTGTATCTGTCGTCTCCTGTGTGAGTTTCTTTGAGGAAGGGTCACGGATACTTTTTATTGCAGTGACCTTCATTCATACAGGGTGCATTGGTGTTTAAATTACCCCAAGGCCCATGGATCATATTGGCCTTGACAACTTCATGAAGAAAATAATCTTTTTCAGGTTTTGGTATCTCCACACAGACAACATCATCTATTTTTTTGGAGAAATGCGTTGCTCTAGCCAGAACAAAATTCATATGAGTACCACTGATACCAGCCAGTGACTAGTGTTATATATGCACTAGTCCAGATGGTTTTATTGGTTTCTGTGACTCAGTGTGCATAAGCCATTGTGCTTGAGTCGGTGCAGTGAACATTAGCTCCACCATCCCTAATAAAGTATATATACACCTAATGTATTTAGTGAGGCAGGTAGTTTATATGTTCAGACTCTTTGAGTCAGTACAATGATTTTTCTCTGCTGCTACAGCATATCTGGGTTTTTTCATAGCTTTTTGAGTTGAAATTCTATATGCGAGTCTTTTCTTTTACTCTTGGCAAATATTTAGGTCAGTGTTTGAAGTCTATCACAATAGAGAATTGTATGGAAAGTTCAGAGTTGAAGGCAATCCCGTAAATAGTCTGTTTTTTACTTCTTCGCAAGATCTTCCTAATGGCCATTTTCATGTTTACTTGCCTTATGAAGCTGTGTCGAACACACTCCCCATTCCTCAGCTTGAAAGTACTTCTAATTCTGGGAAAACTACTAAAAAAGGCTGAGCTAGACTTACTGATGCGATCATAAGAAGACAGTCCAATAAAGCCACTACACAGTACATAAAAAGAACTAGGGAAGTTCACTGTGCTGTAGTGACAGCTTACCAACAAACAGATTCACAGGTTCATAGAGCTGCAGCAGCTAAATACACAGAAAATATACCCCAGATTCATAGAGCTGCTGCAGCTTATTATCAATAGAATAATCCTGAGGTTCATAGAGCTACAGCAGCTAAATACCAAGAAAATAAACCCAAGATTCATACAGCTGCTGCAGCTAAATACCAGGAAGATAAAACCAAGATTCATAGAGCTGCTACAGCTAAATATCAACAGAATGACCTCGAGGTTCATAAAGCTACAGCAGCTAAATTCCAAGAAAATAAACTCGAGATTCATAGAGCTACTGCAGTTTATTCTTAATAGAATAATCCCGAGTTTCACAGAGCTACAGCAGCTAAATACCAAGAAGATAAACCAAAGATTCATAAAGCTGCTGCAGTTTATTATCAATAGAATAATCCTGAGAGTAATCCCTAAAGCATCTAGGCCTGTGCAGAGCATTATAGCTATAGCATTCTCAGTCTGCAGTGCATTACGCAGAGTTTAGGGAAAGAGCTGCTGAGATAGGGAAAGTGTTACAGTGGGGATCCTCTCTACAAGCACCCCAACGGTCCTTCTTAGGGCTGCTCCTTACCATGTGCATTATAGTTGTGGCTGGCTGGGAGCAGTAGTGCACCCTTTTTTTTAAGCATCTAGCCCTGTGCAGAGCCTTTCAGTTATACTGTTCTCAGTCTGTAGTGCATTAGACAGAGGTCTCACCACGAAACAGTACTCTAATATTTCCAGGCCACTGCAAAGCCTTTTAGTTATACCATTCTCAGTCTGCAGTGCATTAGACAGAAGTCTCACCGTGAAACAGTACTGCAATGTTTCCAGGGCCACTGCAAACTATTTCAGTTATATCGTTCTACGTCAGCAGTGCATTAGACAGAGGTCTCACCGCAAAACAGTACTCTAATATTTCCTAGGCCACTGTAAAGCCTTTCAGTTATACCATTTTTAGTCTGCAGTGCATTAAGCAGAGTTTAGGGAAAGAGCTGCTGAGATAGGGAAAGTGTTACAGTCGGGATCCTCTCTACAAGTACCCCAACAGTCCTTCTTAGGGCTACTCCTCATCATGTGCATTACAGTTGTGGCTGGCTGGGAGCAGTAGTGCACCCTTTTTTTTTAAAGCATCTAGCCCTGTGCAGAGCCTTTCAGTTATACCGTTCACAGTCTGAAGTGCATTTGACAGAGGTCTCACTGCGAAACAGTACTCATATATTTCCTAGGCCTCTGCAAAGCCTTTCAGTTATACCGTTCTCAGTCTGCAGTGCATTAGGCAGAGGTCTCACTGCAAAACAGTAATCTAATATTTCCCAGGCCACTGCAAAGCCTTTCAGTTATACCGTTCTTAGTCTGCAGTGCATTAGTGCATTAGACAGAGGTCTCACCGCGAAACAGTACTCTAATATTTGCTAGGCCACTGCAAAGTATTTCAGCTCTGCCACTGTGCAGAGCGTCTCACAATACCCTTTCCTTTGGGGGGGTTGAGATAGCTGCAGTTACCAGCACTATCCACTGGCTTTAGAGTTTTCTCCCACTCCATACAGCCTCTCTTATCTAGAAGTCTCTGTAAGCGGTAAATTACCCCTAGGTATCAGCGCATGGTCGTGTGTGTCAATGGCCGTAACCTGGTGGTGGCTCTGCACCTTGGCAGCCTCACACATGTGCCATGCCTGGCCTACGTCTTCAATCTGGTGCTTCAGCGGTTTCTGAAAAACTACTTCCAATTGTCTGACCTGCTCGGCAAGGTGCGCCGCATCCGCGCACATTTTCGCAAGTCCACCATGAACGCTGCCACCCTGAGGACCCTGCAACGTTGGTTTCAGCTGCCAGAGCACCGACTGCTGTGTGACATGCCCACACGCTGGAATTCTACGCTGCACATGTTGGCCAGGCTGTACAAGCAGCGTAGAGCAAAAGTGGAATACCAGCTGCAACATGGGAGGCGGAGTGGTAGTCAGCCTCCGCAATTCTTGACAGAGGATTGGGCATGGATAGCAGACATCTGTCAGGTCCTCAGAAACTTTGAGGAGTCTACCTAAATGGTGAGCAGCGATGCAGCCATCATTAGCGTTACCATCCCGCTGCTTTGCCTGCTGAGAAGTTTGCTGCTAAGCATAAAGGCCGACACTTTGCGGTTAGAACAGGAGACTGGGATGACAGTATGTCGCTTGATAGCCAGATCACCCTCACATCTATATCTCAGCGCTTTTTGGAGGAGGATGGGGAGGGGGAGGAGGAGGAGGAGGGGGAAGACACTGTTGGCCACTCTGCAGAGGGTACCCATGCTGCTTGCCTCATCTGTTCGGCGTGTATGGGCTGTGGAGGAGGAGGATCCTGAAAGTCATCCTCCTAGTAAGGACAGTGATGTGTTGCGTACTGGAACCGTGGCTGACTTCATGTTAGGCTGCCTTTCCCGTGACCCTCGCATTTGATGCATTCTGGCAAACATGAATTACTGGGTGTACACCCTTGTAGACCTATGGTATAAGGAGAACCTTTCAGAAGAGGAAAGGGGTACGAGAGTGATGCAATACTACAGGGCCCTGGTGGAAAAAGTGATGCTAAAGTTCCCATCTGACAGCACAAGCAGCAAAAGACGCAGGGGAGGTGTGGGGATCAGGCAGCATGTCCAGCGCAGGCAGGGGAACACTCTCCAAGGCCGTTGCTAGTTTTATGGCTCCCCAGCAAGACTGTGTCAAAGACCCCAGTCAAAGCTGAGTCGGAGGGAGCACTGTAAAAAGATGGTGAGGGAGTACATAGCCGATCGTACCACCGTCCTCCGTGATCCCTCTGCTCCATACAACTATTGGGTGTCAAAGCTGGACACGTGGTACGAACTTGCGCTGTACGCCTTGGAGGTGCTGGCCTGCCCTGCTGCTAGCGTCTTGTCAGAGAGGGTGTTTAGTGCAGCTGGGGGAATCATCACGGATAAGCGTACCCGCCTGTCAACTGCCAGCGCCAACATGCTTGCATTCATAAAGATGAACAAAGGCTTGATTTCTCCAGACTTCTCTTTTCCACCGGTGGAAAACAGCGGAACCTAATAATAGGAGAAATATGCATCCTCTCTCTAACCCCCAAAAAGGGGAGAAGTAGCTTGGTCTATCCCTTTCGGAACTTACAACTCCTCCTGCTCCTCAAACAGCATGTCATCACGCTGAACCGCCAATTTTTCAGCGGACCAAAAGGCTCTGTTAAAACCAATGTTTTCGGAGTGCTGCCTCCAGGCTCTGTTACAAATAAAGCAACAACGAGCTGCATCTTTAAAAAATGCTTACGGCTCTCACTTGCCCTCGGGGTTAAGCAATTTTTAAGGTGTACACTTGTACTCTTAGCCAACAAATTTTTCCTGCCTTCGCCTATACTCTTGGCAAACAAATTTTTCAGGTGTTCGCCTATACTCTTGGCACACCAATGTTTGAGTGGTTCGCCTATACTCTTGCAACGGAAATGTTTCAGGGATTCGCCTATATCCTTGCTACAGAAATGTTTCATGGGTCCGCCTATACACTTGCTACTGAAAGGTTTTAGGGGTTTTAGGGGTTCGCCTATACTCTTGCAACAGAAAAGTTTCAGGGGTCAGCCTATACACTTGCTACTTAAAGGTTTGAGGGGTTCGCCTATACTCTTGCAACAGAAAAGTTTCAGGGTCCCGCCTATACACTTGCTGCTAAAAGGTTGGAGGGGTTTGCCTATACCCTTGCTACAGAAAGCTTTAATGGGTCCGTCTATACACTTACTACTGAAAAGTTTGAGGGGTTCACCTATACTCTTGCAACGGAAATGTTTCAGGGGTTCGCGTATACACTTGCTACTAAGAGGTTTGGGCGGTCCACCTATACACTTGCTACTGAAAGGTTTGAGGGGTTCGCCTATACTCTTGCAACAGAAATGTTTCAGGGATTCGTCTACACCCTTGCTACAGAAATGTTTGATGGGTCCACCTATACACTTGCTACTAAAAGGTTTTAGGGGTTCGCCTATACTCTTGCAACAGAAAAGTTTCAGGTCTCCGCCTATACACTTGCTACCTAAAGGTTTGAGGGGTTCGCCTATATTCTTGCAGCAGAAAAGTTTCAGGGGTCCGCCTATACACTTGCTACTAAAAGCTTTGAGGGGTTCACCTATACTCTTGCAACAGAAAAGTTTCAGGGGTCCGCCTATACACTTGCTACTAAAAAGTTTGAGAGGTTTGCCTATACTCTTGCAACAGAAAAGTTTCAGGGGTCCCCCTGTACACTTGCTACTAAGAGGTTTGGGGGGTCCGCCTATACACTTGCTACAGAAAGGTTTGAGACGTTTGCCTATACTGTGGGTGCACAAAGCTTTCCCATAGATCTGTTCAGCTGTCTGGCACAAATACACAGAATGACTAGAGCAGAAGTGTGGGCCAAGGTCCTGGGCAGGGTGAAACTCTGCCATGTTTGGGCACTCTCTTTTCTTCCTGTTTAATACTGTCCCTGGGTTCCAGGGGCTCGCCTATACTGGGTGCAGAAAGGCTTTCCCATTGCGTTGTTGAGCTATCTGACTCATACAAAGAATTAATTGGGCAGAAATATAGGCCGAGGTCCTTGGCGGGGTGAAACTCCTTGCCATGTTTGGGCACTCTCTTTTCTTCCTGTTTAATACTGTCTTTGAGTTTCATGGGCTCGCCTATACTGTGGGTGCACAAAGACTTCCCATTGCGTTGTTTTACCTGTCTGGCACAAATACACTGACTGACTTGGGTAGGGTGCAGACTGCTTTCCCATTGCGGTGTTTTACCGATCTGGCACAAATACACTGAATGACTCTGGCAGAAGTGTGGGTCGAGGTCCTTGGTGGGGTGAAAATCTGCCATGTTTGGGCACTCTGATTTCTTCCTGTTTAATACTGTCCCTGGGTTTCAGGGGCCCGCCTATGCTGTGGGTGCAGAAAGGCTTCTCATTGCGTTGTTTTACCTGTCTGGCACAAATACACAGACTGACTTGGGTAGGGTGCAGACGGCTTTCCCATTGCAGTGTTTTATCTGTCTGGCACAAATACACTGAATGACTTGGGTAGGGTGCAGAGTGCAGATGGCTTTCCCAGTGCGGTGCTCAGCTATCTGACACATACACAGAATGAAGTGTGTGGGGACACATGGATTTCCCATAGCTATGTAACTCACGGCACCTTGGGTCACACAAGGTGGAGGCTGGGACCGAGCCTGACCCTGGGCCCACTTACATGCTTCCCACTCAGAGTATTGCGGGTCCTATCTCAGTCACGGTTTCTCTTGCTAATTATGCCACCACCTCCTCCTGCTTGGGGTCTGGGGATCAGTGTTGGTCGACATGTATTTGCTCTTGTGTTAACACAGTTATCCAAGACACTGGTTTGGACCAAGCAAAAGAAGCGTAACTGAATTAAGGAGATGTTCACAGCTGTACTAGCATCCAAGTCCGCTTTATGCCCACGATTGTTGATGGTGTGTTGGCATAGGCCGAAGTCCAGGGAGGAGGGGATGCAACTGTGCCAGGTTTGGCCTGTGGAACTTCTTTGTGGTTCATCCAGTCTTTGGAGCGATGAAAGCAACCGTAAATGATTTAATGAGACGTTCACAGCTGTACTAGCATCCGAGTCCACTTTATGCCCACGATTGCTGAGGGTGTGGGCAAAGGCCAAGGTCCTGGGTGGGGTGAAACTCTGCCATGTTTGGGCACTGTAATTGCTTCATGTTTAATACTTTCCTTGGGTTTCATGGGCTCGCCTATGCTGTGGGTGCAAAAAATTCCCATTGCAGTGTTTTATCTGTCTGGCACAAATACACTGAATGACTTGGGTAGGGCACAGAAGGCTTTCCCATTGCAGTGTTCAACTATCTGACACCTACACAGAATGAATTGTATGGGGACACATGGATTTTCCATTGCTATGTAACTCACGGCACCTTGGGTCACACAAGGTTGCCTGGGACCGAGCCTGACCCTGGGCCCGCTCACTTGCTTCCCATACAGAGTATTGCGGGTACTACCTTGGTCATGGTTTCTCGGGCTTATTATGCCAACTCCTCCTCCTGCTTGAGGTCTGGGGATCAGCGTTGGTCAGCATGTATTATCTCTCGTGCTACAAATTACCACAGTTATCCAAAATACTGGATTGGAGCATTCACAGGAAGCGTTAGTGATTTCATGAGACTCTCACATAGAAAGATAGCGATCTACCTTAGGCTGGTGTCATATGACCAGATAGGAATTACAGATTCTGCAAGCGTCTGATCCGCAGTAATATGCGGATCAATTAAATGTATTGGATTACACAATTCCGCTCACATTAGCGTGCTGGAATTATGTAATCCACTCACAGAATGCAGCATGCTCTATTTTACCGTAGATATCCGCAACATAGAACCCGTTGTGCTCCATGGTCATATGCCCATATGTAACTATATTGTGTATGGGCTGCGGGTACTCGCGTCATCGCTAAGCGACAGTGCTGGAAATACAAACAAAAAAGGTGTAGTGTGCATTATCACCTGTGTGAGCACACAGTTATGCGCAGTACATGCGTGCGGCGGCTGTACGCAGGGCCACAGTTGGGATCTGCTGTGGGCCCCCGAAAGCAGATTCCACATACGGCCGTAATTTACAAGAAGCCCCGCGAATGCTCGCATTCCTGCAGTTCCAGGAACAGCCTGTTGAGCGCCTTCTGTGTTAGACCGCTGTACCTCAGCAAGTGTACGAAGGCTCACAGAGCACCACTTTTTACACCCCATCCCTGCCGCTGAGGTCAAGAAATACCCCCTAAAAAAGCATGAGAGGAGGAGGAGGAATACATGGTTTTATTGCTCCATGTGCCCATCCCAACTAGGCCCCTGTAATTACCCCTGTTTTCAGGCATACCACACACTTTAAATGATTACTTTTATCTAAGATTTAGGGACCGCCAAAATGGACATGAGGGGAGGGGTGAGGATTTTTTCCCTCCATCTTAGGCCACAGTGGGTATGTTTATGAGCATCTAACAAACAGGGGTATCCATTTTGAGGTGAAAGTCTTCATTCATATGTATGATGTACAAGAAAAACTTTTTAAAATGACACAATTGCCAAAAAAATGTAAATTGTAATTCTTTCCTTCTGCTTTGCTTATATTTATTCAAAAACAGTGGCGTCAAAATACACAGTACACCCCTAGATGAATTTGCTAAGGGGTCTAGTTTTCAAAATGGGGTCATTTGTGGGGTTCTCTATCAGTTTGACCACTCAAGGGCTCTACAAGTGTGTTATGAGGCCAAAAATGCCTTCAAGCAAAATTTCTATTCTGAAAGCCACTGGCTGTTCCTTTTGGTTTGGGCCCCGTAGTGCATACAGACATATTAGGGGCACAATGGGTATCTTTCTGAAAAAAAAACTGGCTATAGAATGACGTATTTGCAAAGATATGAAATTTTATTTTTTTCTCCTATAAATTGCATTAATTCCTGAAAAAAACTGGAATAGAAATATTCATGACCTCGACCTCCACGCCCCAAGATGTCTTTCACCAGAAGAATCTGAGGGACTGGACAGGGACTTCGAACCAGAGGAGCTTACATAGGCACTATCGGAAATCAAACCGGGGAAAAGCCCGGGCCCGGACGGGTACTCCCCAAGATTTTATAAAACATGCGGGGGCCTGATTGCAGACTTGCTGCTCCAGGCCCTAAATGCAGTTTCCCGGGGCTGCCCCTTCCCACCCCAGGCCCTCCAGGCACACATCGTCCTGATACCTAAACCAGGTAAGGACCCCCTGTTGTGTGGCAACTATGACCGATATCACTCACTAACTGTGATCTCAAAATCTTCTCCAAAATAATAGCAACTAGATTGAACCCCACGAATTATCCATGGGGATCAAGTGAGCTTTGTTCTTGGGAGAGAGGCAAGGGACATAAAGACCCTGTCCCTGATCGACCAGGCGAAGAAAAAAGGTTCTCCGCTATACTTGTTATCTGTCGACGCTGAAAAAGCGTTCAACAGAATCAGCTGGAAGTTCTTGGAAGCAACCCTTGGAAAGGTGGGACTTAGTCCCAGAGCACTAGCCTGGATAATGGCTCTTTACCACCGCCCCTCGGCACAAGTCAAGTTCAATGGCAATTTGTCAACCCCCTTTGAGTTTAAAAATGGCACACGACAGGGGTGTCCCCTGTCCCCTACTTTATACATACTAGTAATGGAAACACTCGCCAATGCCATTAGAAATAACCCATCAATACGTGGGATGCAGGTTGGAGGGGAAGAACACAAAATATCACTTTATGCGGGTGACCTCCTGGTGTACGTCACCGAACCCCGTATAGGACTCCCTTTTATCAGGATTAAATTTCTAAGTACAGCACCAATCGGGCCCGCCCCACTTGCCCCGTTGCCGGCCGTAAGAATAGACACCACACAGAGGTCTGGTATAGTTTCTCACACGGGACATGGCTGCGGCTGCCGACGTCGACGTCGTGCTTTATTACAGATTACATGAGATCTTATACCCTTTGTCCCATCCCCACTAGGGGGTGATGGGCTCATAACCATATATGGGCAGTCCGGATTTGCGGACTGAGACAGTGAAAGTCATACAACAGTCATTATCTTGATACTGGCGCCTCTGGCTTACGTACAGAAAATCACGTATTCGATTAACTCCAGTGCAAAGAATCACCCACTCAGTTCTAAGAAGTCCGGATTTCGGGCCTAAGACAGTGAAAGTTATGTACATTTAAACATCTTGATATGGGCTTCTGGGAAAACAGCCAAGTACACGCGTCCTTCATGTCTGGTTCGGTGGTTTTCTCTGTTTGCCTTGCAAAGCATTTTGGCATATCTGATATAAGGCGAAGTATTAAGTTTTTCATAGAGTTAGTACATATGAGAATAAAGTTAGTATACATATAAAAATAAAGGCACATAACTATATCTATATAAATTTATATATTCCAGTGTTTTCTTTTCTACCTACAAGGATATATATGTATCCTTCTCACTAATATCATGCAGGAGTTTGCCGCTTTTGGCAAACTCAGTAACTATAAAGTCAACGCCCAAAAGTCCGTAGTTCTTAACGTCACCATCCCACGACGAGAAGCTGTAAACATGGCCACGGCCTTCCCATTACTATGGAGGCATGACTCATTCAAATACCTGGGAATCCAGATCCCGACCGACCTGACCCAGATATTCGAATTAAATTACAAACCCCTCCTATTGACCCTGAAAAAAGACCTGGAGGGTTGGGCAGGAGGGTCGCTATCATGGTTTGGCAGAATGAGCGCAGTCAAGATGGATGTTCTCCCAAGGCTTTTATATACATTTCAGACTGCACCGTGCAACCCCCCAAGAACCTTTTGAGAGACAGTGAAGTCTAATACTCCGTTTTATATGGAAGGGGGCTCCAAAAGGCTCAGTCATAAAAGCCTAACCAAACAAAAGATAAAGGGTGGAGTGGGTCTCCCCAACTTCCATCTTTATCACAAAGCAACGATCTGAACCCTCATATTGGATCTATACCACCATAGGTTAGATAAACTCTGGGTGCAAATCGAAAATGAGAAAAACATCTTTGGATCAAGAGGGGCGTTTTGGATCCCGAAAGGGGTCAACTGGGAGAAAGCCGAGCCCTCAACCCTGATGATCACTCTCCTGGGGGCCTGGAGGGGGGGGGATGCAGGATATCTGTCCCGGGGCCCCTCACCCCACTGGTTGGGAACCCACAAATCCCGGCCACCACATTGAGCACTCGTAGCCTGGAATTCTCGCCACCCGGAACGGAAGCCAGGGCAGGGGAGGTGTTAGATTCCCAGGGCTTGTGCGACATGACAAGCCTGCAGGGGACTCCGGAAATTCCCCCGGGCTCATGGATGCAATACCTACAGGTCCGCAGCTACCTGGGAAAGGTGAAACCTGACCAGGGCTGGGATCTAAATCTCACCCCTTTCGAGAAACTGTGTTGTTCGGAGGAGACGCCTAGACATACTGTGTCATTGATCTACAATCAGCTATTGGAAGAGCGACTTGATGGTCACACCCCCAGGTGGTTAATTGCATGGGAGGGGGCCTTGGGCCAGTCCTTCCCCAGGGAGCTCTGGGACAAAGCATTCCAACACACCCACAAGATGTTGGTAGCCAGTAGACTACAAGAGTTAAACTTTAAGATTTTGTCAAGATGATATATGACACCGGAGAGGCTACATTCCTTCTTCCCGTCTTCCCCGAACACTTGTTGGCGGTGCCACATGGGAATGGGCTCGATGCTCCACATATGGTGGGAGTGCCCCATGGTCGCGCCCATCTGGCAAGACATGAAACGTCTATTTGAGAGGGTGTGCGGGGAGCCGCTGGCCTTGACGCCTGAAATGGCACTCCTGTCCATCTCCCCCTCCAGTGCCCCTTCACTCAAAAAGGGCTTGCTGAAATTCTTCATCATGGCCACGAGACAAGTGATACCCAGATTTTGGAAACAGCACAGAAATTCCTAGGAGTGCATGGGTGGGGGTGATGGACGAAATAGAACGACTGGAGAGGCTAAGGTTGTCGGACGACTCAACAGGCTATGATAGCTTTTACTGCACCTGGGCGGTCTGGATAGACGTTCGCAACTCGCCCCTATTTGCTTGATGGCTACAGACTGGCAACTGCAAGTAACCTGATCAGATAACAATTGGTGAGGACAACTAGGGGGGCTCAACCTGGACCACTCTCTCGTTCCCCCACCCCCTCCCTTCTTTCCTCCCCCACTCCACCCTCCCCACTATCCCGTTTGTCTATTTAACAAATCATAACACAAACAAGTTTGTTGGTTTCCACCGAGATTTATTGTTTTCACAGCAAGAAAGAGGCATGGAACCTCATGACATCATTGTTGTCTCTTTTCGTGACAATTTACATGTACTGTTAAAACTTAATAAAATATATTAAAAAGAAATATTCATGACACCCTCAGTGAATATATTAAGAGGTATAATTTTTAAAATGGGATCATTTGTGGGGGTATCTATCATTCTGACACCTCTGAGCCTTTGCAATCTTGGCTTGGTGAAGGAAAACAAAGTGTTTCTCAAAATGTTGATAATCAATGTTAAATCTGTATGTCTCCTAAATAGTTTAAAAAAATGAAACTTTTTCCTATGTACATCCAAAATAAAGTATACAGATGGAAATCTATATCTTATAAAAAATTTGTACAGTATGTTTGCACATATTTGAGATATTGCTATTCTTGGCACTTTTAATAAATATACATAAATTCTATCGGTCTATTTTTACCACCTAAATGAAGTACAATATGTGTTGAAAAAGCAATGTCAGAATGACTTGGATATGCAAAATCTTTACGGAGTTATTCTACGTTAAAGTGACCTGTCAGATTTCCATCTGTGACAGATGCAACAAAGGAATTTTTTAGTCCTCACAGATGACAACTGCGGTAGAGGACCAAGCTGCCTGCATCCTGCAATTGTTTTTCAGGGAAGGGCTTTAAATAGAAGCCCTTCCCTTACCAATACACAACTAGAACAGTAGGCTTAGGATTTCTTCGGATCCCTTACCCAAGGCAAACCCATAGAAATAGACCGCATCCACAAGGCGCTATGGCCCAAGGTCCTTGATCCAAAACGCCCACGCAATGTTATCTGCTGTATCCACTTCTTTAAGGACAAAAAATACATTTTCAAACGTGCTAGGAATGCTGGAACATTATTATACCGGGACACACCTATCCTGCTTCTACTGGACCTAGCCAGAAGAACCCTACAACTCTGCAAGACGCTGAAACCCCTGTTGGAGGCTCTCAGAGGGAGGGACACTCCCCATCGTTGGGGCTACCCATTCCAACTGGTAGCCTGTAAGAATGGCAAGTCCGCTGTTCTCCGCACTTTAGTAGACCTTCCAAATTTCCTAGGAACTTTTCCCTATGATCTCCCTTACAGATTGGCCGACCATACCCTCACTTTCAGCCCAAATGCCAGTGGAGTCTTGGCACACCGTGGAGGTGAAACGCAGGATAGAGGACTGCAGACTCAGTCACCGCATAAACCGTAAGCCATAAACCCGAGTGATAGTCTATGATGATTCGCCCACCATTAATACCTTTGGGCTAGACGAAGGACTTATTTTCCTGTCTACTTAAGTCTACTCTGAAGATTGGCTTGGGTGCCAGATTCGTAAATTGGATCATGGCTCTTTACCGTGATCCGTCAGTGCGGGTTACACTAAATGGCTCCCTCTCATCTTCCTTTAAGATAAACTATGGAACAATGCAGGGTTGCACCCTTTACCCCTTCTTAAATGTCCTGGTGATGGAGTCTTTGGCCAACACCCTCTGGAACAACTCAAACATTCAGGGGCTTCAGATAGGCTCTGAAATGCATAGTCAGTGGGCTGTTTATTTCCCACGGCTCTAGACTGAAAAAGGAACGAGCGCAAGGGCTGAAAGACCTATTGACAAATTTGGGTAAACTCGAGTCCTCGAATAAAAAGGTTCCCTCAGAGGCTCTTAAGACGTACATTTCCGATACTCGGAAGAGGATCCTCTCTATCCTAGATCAGCACTCCCTTTGTGCTAGAGATAGGTGGCGTGGTAGCTTCTAAGAGTACGGTAACAAATGCGGTCGGTGGCTGGCCAGGGCTCTCAATCCCAGGACCTCTGCCCCTACATAACCGCCCTAAACTCTCCTTCTAAAGGTATAATACACTCTAACTCCGACATACTGGAGTGTTTCAGATTATATAACCAGGACCTATACAACCTCTAGGGAAGTCGGGGGGGGGGGGGGGGGGGAGGCACTGCCACAGGACACACTAGCAGCAGATGACTATCTGGACCCGAAGGAGACTCCAATAGTCTGGAACACAACATCTTTGAACAAGAGCTAAAGGAAGTAATCAAAGATTTAAAAATAGGGAAAAGCCCAGGGCCAGACAGATTCACACTAGAGATGAGCGAACGTACTCGTCCGAGCTTGATGCTCGGGCGAATATTAGGGTGTTCGGGATGCTCGTTACTCGTAACGAGTACCACGCGATGTTCGGGTTACTTTCACTTTCATCTCTGAGACGTTAGCGCGCTTTTCTGGCCAATTGAAAGACAGGGAAGGCATTACAACTTCCCCCTGTGATGTTCCAGCCCTATACCACCCCCCTGCTGTGAGCGGCTGGGGAGATCAGGTGTCACCCGAGTATAAAAGTCGGCCCCTCCCGCGGCTCGCCTCAGATGGGTTGTGACAGAGATCAGGGACAGTGGTATCGTGTTGGAGCTGCTGTAGGGGGAGTGTTAGGAGTTAGTGTAGGCTTCAAGAACCCCAACGGTCCTTCTTAGAGCCACATCTAACCGTGTGCAGTACTGTGGAGGCTGCTGTTAGCAGTGTTGCACTTTTTTTTTTCCAAATCGGCCGTGCAGAGCATTGCGCCCTGCAGTAATACTCCAGGGACAGAATTGTGTAGGCAGGGCCAGAAGACATATTTTATTGATTGAATATAGGCAGTGGGCCTTTCCTTTAAAAAAAAAGGGCAAAAATTCTATTTGGCCTGCCTCTGACAGTCCTCAGCGTTCTGGGTACGTGTGTGCTGGGTGGAGAACGTAAAAAAAATCATACGCAGCCAGCTAAGTTTAACAGCAGGCTTGCGCCAATTTATTTCCTGGCTGTGAAATCACCGCTCTGCTGCAGTTAATAACAGTGCAACACTGCAGTTCTGTGACACACTGCAGGGCCACAACACATTTATTATTGATTGAATATAGGCAGTGGGCCTTTCCTTTAAAAAAAAAGGGCAACTATTCTATTTGGCCTGCCTCTGACAGTCCTCAGCGTTCTGGGTACGTGTGTGCTGGGTGGAGAACTTAAACAAAAATCATACGCAGCCAACTAAGTTTAACAGCAGGCTTGCGCCAATTTATTTCCTGGCTGGGAAATCACCGCTCTGCTGCAGTTAATAACAGTGCAACACTGCAGTTCTGTGACACACAGCAGGGCCACACAACACATTTATTAATTGATTGAATATAGTCAGTGGGCCTTTCCTTTAAAAAAAAAGGGCAAAAATTCTATTCGGCCTGCCTCTGACAGTCCTCAGCGTTCTGGGTACGTGTGTGCTGGGTGGAGAACGTAAAAAAAATCATACGCAGCCAGCTAAGTTTAACAGCAGGCTTGCGCCAATTTATTTCCTGGCTGGGAAATCACCGCTCTGCTGTAGTTAATAACAGTGCAACACTGCAGTTCTGTGACACACTGCAGGGCCACAACACATTTATTATTGATTGAATATAGGCAGTGGGCCTTTTCTTTAAAAAAAAAGGGCAACTATTCTATTTGGCCTGCCTCTGACAGTCCTCAGCGTTCTGGGTACGTGTGTGCTGGGTGGAGAACTTAAACAAAAATCATACGCAGCCAGCTAAGTTTAACAGCAGGCTTGCGCCAATTTATTTCCTGGCTGGGAAATCAAATCACTGGTAATACAGCATGCTGAGGGGTAGGGGTAGGCCTAGAGGATGTGGACGCGGCCGAGGACGCGTAGGCCCAAGTGAGGGTGTGGGCACAGGCCGAACTCCTGATCCAGGTGTATCGCAGCTGACTGCTGCGCGATTAGGAGAGAGGCACGTTTCTGGCGTCCCCACATTCATTGCACAATTAATGGGTCCACGCGGGAGACCTTTATTAGAAAATGAGCAGTGTGAGCAGGTCCTGTCGTGGATGGCAGAAAGTGCTTCGAGCAACCTATCGTCCACCCACAGTTCTGCGCCGTCCACTGCTGCAAATCCGAATCCTCTGGCTGCTGCTCCTCCTTCCTCCCAGCCTCCTCACTCTACTACAATGACACATGCTCAGGAGCGGGAAGACTCCCAGGAACTGTTCTCAGGCCCCTGCTCAGATTGGGCAGCAGTGGTTCCTCTCCCACCAGAGGACTTTATCGTCACTGATGCCCAACCATTGGAAAGTTCCCGGGGTCCGGGGGATGAGGCTGGGGACTTCCGGCAACTGTCTCAAGACCTTTCAGTGGGTGAGGAGGACGATGACGATGAGACACAGTTGTCTTGCAGTGAGGTAGTAGTAAGGGCAGTAAGTCCGAGGGAGGAGCGCACAGAGGATTCGGAGGAAGAGCAGCAGGACGATGAGGTGACTGACCCCACCTGGTGTGCAACGCCTACTCAGGACAGGTCTTCAGAGGGGCAGGCAAGGGCAGCAGCAGGGCAGGTTGCAAGAGGCAGTGCGGTGGCCTGGGGTAGAGGTAGGGCCAGACCGAATAATCCACCAACTGTTTCCCAAAGCGCACCCTCCCGCCATGCCACCCTGCAGAGGCCAAGGTGCTCTAAGGTCTGGCAGTTTTTCACAGAGACGCCTGACGACCGACGAACAGTGGTGTGCAACCTTTGTCACGCCAAGATCAGCCGGGGAGCCACCACCAACAGCCTCACCACCACCAGCATGCGCAGACATATGATGGCCAAGCACCCCACAAGGTGGGACGAAGGCCGTTCACCGCCTCCGGTTTGCACCACTGCCTCTATCCCTGTGCCCCAACCTGCCACTGAGATCCAACCCCCCTCTCAGGACACAGGCACTACCGTCTCCTGGCCTGCACCCACACCCTCACCTCCGCTGTCCTCGGCCCCATCCACCAATGTCTCGCACCGCACCGTCCAGCCGTCGCTAGCGCAAGTGTTTGAGCGCAAGCGCAAGTACGCCGCCACGCACCCGCACGCTCAAGCGTTAACCGTCCACATAGTCAAATTTATCAGCCTTGAGATGCTGCCGTATAGGGTTGTGGAAACGGAGGCCTTCAAAAGTATGATGGCGGCGGCGGCCCCGCGCTACTCAGTTCCCAGTCGCCACTACTTTTCCCGATGTGCCGTCCCAGCCCTGCACGACCACGTCTCCCGCAACATTGTACGCGCCCTCACCAACACGGTTACTGCCAAGGTCCACTTAACAATGGACACGTGGACAAGCACAGGCGGGCAGGGCCACTATATCTCCCTGACGGCACATTGGGTGAATTTAGTGGAGGCTGGGACAGAGTCAGAGCCTGGGACAGCTCACGTCCTACCCACCCCCCGAATTGCGGGCACCAGCTCGGTGGTGGTATCTTCGGCGGTGTATGCTTCCTCCACTAAAGCACCCTCCTCCTCCTCCTCCTCCTCCGCAACCTCTGTCTCGCAATCTAGATGTGTCAGCAGCAGCAGGACGTCGCCAGCAGTCGGTGTCGCGCGGCGTGGCAGCACAGCGGTGGGCAAGCGTCAGCAGGCCGTGCTGAAACTACTCAGCTTAGGAGATAAGAGGCACATGGCCCACGAACTGCTGCGGGGTCTAACAGAGCAGACCGACCGTTGGCTTGCGCCGCTGAGCCTCCAACCGGGCATGGTCGTGTGTGACAACGGGCGTAACCTGGTGGCGGCTCTGCAGCTCGACAGCCTCACGCACGTGCCATGCCTGGCCCACGTCTTTAATTTGGTGGTTCAGCGCTTTCTGAAAAGCTACCCACGCTTGTCAGACCTGCTCGTAAAGGTGCGCCGGCTCTGCGCACATTTCTGTAAGTCCCACACGGACGCTGCCACCCTGCGGACCCTGCAACATCGGTTTAATCTGCCAGTGCACCGACTGCTGTGCGACGTGCCCACACCGTGGAACTCTACGCTCCACATGTTGGCCAGGCTCTATGAGCAGCGTAGAGCTATAGTGGAATACCAACTCCAACATGGGCGGCGCAGTGGGAGTCAGCCTCCTCAATTATTTTCAGAAGAGTGGGCCTGGTTGGCAGACATCTGCCAGGTCCTTGGAAAGTTTGAGGAGTCTACCCAGGTGGTGAGCGGCGATGCTGCAATCATTAGCGTCACCATTCCTCTGCAATGCCTCTTGAGCAGTTCCCTGCAAAGCATAAAGGCAGATGCTTTGCGCTCGGAAATGGAGGCGGGGGAAGACAGTATGTCGCTGGATAGTCAGAGCACCCTCCTGTCTATATCTCAGCGCGTTGAGGAGGAGGAGGAGGAGGAGCATGAGGAGGATGAGGAGGAGGGGGAAGAGACAGCTTGGCCCACTGCTGACGGTACCCATGCTACTTGCCTGTCATCCTTTCAGCGTGTATGGCCTGAGGAGGAGGAGGAGGAGGATCCTGAAAGTGATCTTCCTAGTGAAGACAGCCATGTGTTGCGTACAGGTACCCTGGCATACATGGCTGACTTCATGTTAGGATGCCTTTCTCGTGACCCTCGCGTTGCACGCATTCTGGCCACTACGGATTACTGGGTGTACACACTGCTCGACCCACGGTATAAGGAGAACCTTTCCACTCTCATTCCCGAAGAGGAAAGGGGTTCGAGAGTGTTGCTATACCACAGGACCCTGGCGGACAAGCTGATGGTAAAATTCCCATCCAACAGCGCTAGTGGCAGAAGGCGCAGTTCCGAGGGCCAGGTAGCAGGGGAGGTGCGGAGATCGAGCAGCATGTACAGCACAGGCAGTGCAACACTCTTTAAGGCCCTGGACAGCTTTATGGCTCCCCACCAAGACTGTGTCACTGCTCCCCAGTCAAGGCTGAGTCGGCGGGAGCACTGTAAAAGGATGGTGAGGGAGTACGTAGCCGATCGCACGACCGTCCTCCGTGACGCCTCTGCCACCTACAACTACTGGGTGTCGAAGCTGGACACGTGGCCTGAACTCGCGCTGTATACCCTGGAGGTGCTTGCTTGTCCTGCGCCTAGCGTCTTGTCAGAGAGGGTGTTTAGTGCGGCTGGGGGAATCATCACAGATAAGCGTACACGCCTGTCAACCGACAGTGCCGACAGGCTTACACTCCTCAAGATGAACAAAGCCTGGATTTCCCCAGACTTCTCTTCTCCACCAGCGGATAGCAGCGATACCTAAGCAATACGTAGGCTGCACCCGCGGATGGAAGCATCGTTCTCTATCACCATCCAAAACGGGGACATTTCTGCTTCATCAATCTGTGTATAATATTCCTCCTCCTCCTCCTGCTCCTCCTCCTGAAACCTCACGTAATCACGCCGAACGGGCAATTTTTCTTAGGGCCACAAGGCTCACTCATATAATTTTTCTAAACAATTTTTATACGTTTCAATGCTCTTAAAAGCGTTGAAACTTTAACTTGAACCAATTTTTCGTTAAACTGGGCTGCCTCCAGGCCTAGTTACCACTTAAAGGGGTTGTCCCGCGGCAGCAAGTGGGTCTATACACTTCTGTATGGCCATAATAATGCACTTTGTAATGTACATTGTGCATTAATTATGAGCCATACCGAAGTTATAAAAAGTTTTATACTTACCTGCTCCGTTGCTAGCGTCCTCGTCTCCATGGTGCCGACTAATTTTCGGCCTCCGATGGCCAAATTAGCCGCGCTTGCGCAGTCCAGGTCTTCTCCTGTTCTCTATGGGGCTCCGTGTAGCTCCGCCCCGTCACGTGCCGATTCCAGCCAATCAGGAGGCTGGAATCGGCAATGGACCGCACAGAAGAGCTGCGGTCCACGGAGGTAGAGGATCCCGGCGGCCATCTTCACCGGTAAGTATAGAAGTCACCGGAGCGCGGGGATTAAGGTAAGCGCTCCGGTAAGCTTTCCTTAGATCCCTGCATCGGGGTTGTCTCGCGCCGAACGGGGGGGGGGGGTTGAAAAAAAAAAAAACCCGTTTCGGCGCGGGACAACCCCTTTAAGCCACATTAACCAAAGCGATTAATGTGTTTCACCTGCCATCTTGGGTGGGCATGGCCAATTTTTTCTGAGGTACATTAGTACTGTTGGTACACCAATTTTTTTGGGCCCTCACATACAGTGAAATCATAGTAATTTCTATGTTCTTCGCCTGCACTTATGGTACAGAAAGGTGTGTGGGGTTGGCCTACACTTTAGCTACATAAATGTAACTGGGGCCTTGTCTATACTGCAGCTACTGAAATGTGAAAGAGACTGTTATCTCCCTAAACTGCTGCAATGGGAATGTTACTGGAGCCTGTCTTGAGTGCTACTATTACTGAAATGGAACTAAGACTGCTCTCCCCCTATACTGCTGCTAGTGATATGTTAGTGGGGCCTGTCCCTAATGCTACTGCTGAAATGTTAATAATTCTGGGCTCTGCCTATACCGCTGCTAATGCTATGTCACTGGGGTGTGGAAACAGAGGCTTCACAAAGACATGATGGCGGCGAGGCCATTTCCCACCAACGCTGTTACTGTTAAGGTGCATATAACCACGGACACGTGTAGAGGACACATAGTGCCTCCAAAACATCCCCCTCCTCCTCCAACAATGAAAACATTCTTGGCAAATACCTTTGCATTGGTCCGTCTGGTGGCAGTCCAAGAATTTCACCTTTAACGACACAACAAGAGAGCACCACCACCATCCCCCCCGCCACGGCCCACTTAATCCTGGCCACATTCCGAAAACCAACTACATAAAACCGCGCTACCAGGTCCGCAGTCACCACCACATTACCACCAACGAGGTTACTGTTAAGGTACATATTACCAGTCTGACTGGGGCATGCAGTGTGGGCCGAAGCCCACCTGTATTAAGCACGACATTACCTCAGCTGTGATGGGCAATGCAATGGTATATTTTTATGTACCGCCGGTGGGTTCCAGGGAGCCACCCATGCTGTGGGTCCACAGGGAGTTGTTACTACATCTGTCCACTTGTAAAGAACCCCAGTCTGACTGGGGCATGCAGTGTGGGCCGAAGCCCACCTACATTAACCACGACATTACCTCAGCTGTGATGGGCAATGCAATGGGATATATTTATGTACCGCCGGTGGCTTCCTGGCACCCACCCATGCTGTCGGTCCACACAGAGTTGTAACTACATGTGTCCACTTCTAAAGAACCCCAGTCTGACTGTGGCATGCAGTGTGGGCCGAAGCCCACCTGCATTAACCACGACATTACCTCAGCTGTGATGGGCAATGCAATGGGATATATTTATGTACCGCCGGTGGCTTCCTGGCACCCACTCATGCTGTGGGTCCACATGGAGTTGTTACTACATCTGTCCACTTGTAAAGAACCCCGGTCTGACTGGGGCATGCAGTGTGGGCCGAAGCCCACCTGCATTAACCACGACATTACCTCAGCTGTGATAGGCAATGCAATGGGATATTTTTATGTACCACCGGTGGGTTCCAGGGAGCCACCCATGCTGTAGGTGCACACGGAGTTTAACCTACATCTGTCCACTTGTAAAGAACCCCAGTCAGACTGGGGCATGCAGTGTGGGCCGAAGCCCACCTGTATTAAGCACGACATTACCTCAGCTGTGATGGGCAATGCAATGGGATATTTTTATGTACCGCCGGTGGGTTCCAGGGAGCCACCCATGATTTGGGTCCACAGGGAGTTGTTACTACATCTGTCCACTTGTAAAGAACCCCAGTCTGACTGGGGCATGCAGTGTGGGCCGAAGCCCACCTGCATTAACCACGACATTACCTCAGCTGTGATGGGCAATGCAATGGGATATATTTATGTACCGCCGGTGGCTTCCTGGCACCCACCCATGCTGTGGGTCCACAGGGAGTTGTTACTACATCTGTCCACTTGTAAAGAACCCCAGTCTGACTGGGGCATGCAGTGTGGGCCGAAGCCCACCTGCATTAACCACGACATTACCTCAGCTGTGATGGGCAATGCAATGGGATATTTTTATGTACCACCGGTGGGTTCCAGGGAGCCACCCATGCTGTAGGTGCACACGGAGTTTAACCTACATCTGTCCACTTGTAAAGAACCCCAGTCAGACTGGGGCATGCAGTGTGGGCCGAAGCCCACCTGTATTAAGCACGACATTACCTCAGCTGTGATGGGCACTGCAATGGGATACATTTATGTACAGCCGGTGGGTTCCAGGGAGCCACCCATGCTGTGGGTGCACACGGAATTCCCATTGCGGAGTTGTACCTGCCTGTGACTATTTATAAAAAACCGCGGTCTGACTGGGGCATGCAGACACCTTGACAGAATGAATAGTGTGTGGCACATAGGTTCCCCATTGCTATGCCCACATGTGCAGCTCCAGATGGAGGTGGCACAGGATTGGATTTCTTATTGCTTCTGTACAGCATTGTGGACTATCGCCCCGCCCCTTTTATGGGGGGGTCGCTGCCTAGCCATGCCAACCCTCTGCAGTGTGTGCCTGCTTTTCCTCTGGCAGACGCACTTATAAATAGACATGAGGGTGGCGTGGCATGAGGGCAGCTGAAGGCTGGGCAGGGACAATTTGGTGTACGCTGTGGACACTGTTGTGCGCGCGGGGGGGGGGGGGGGGTTGGGCAGCATGTAACCCAGGAGAAGTGGCAGCGGAGTGTCATGCAGGCAGTGATTGTGCTTTGTTGGAGGTAGTGTGGTGCTCAGCTAAGGTATGCCATACTAATGAGGGCTTTTCAGAAGTAAAAGTTGTTGGGAGGGGGGGGGGCACTCTTGCCAGTATTGTGGCTTAATAGTGGGACGTGTGAACTTGAGATGCAGCCCAACATGTAGCCCCTCGCCTGCCCTATCCGTTGCTGTGTCGTTCCCATCACTTTCTTGAATTGCCCAGATTTTCACACATGAAAACCTTAGTGAGCATCGGCGAAATACAAAAATGCTCGGGTCGCCCATTGACTTCAATGGGGTTCGTTACTCGAAACGAACCCTCGAGCATCGTGAAAAGTTCGTCTCGAGTAACGAGCACCCGAGCATTTTGGTGCTCGCTCATCTCTAATTCACACCCCATTTTTATAAAATTTCTGAAGACCTGTTCAGCCCATCCTTACTAAAATCATTTAACTCCATATCCACAACATGCCCTTTCTCACTCCAAGCCTTACAGGCAACGATAACGGTTATCCCAAAACCAGGAAAGGATCATTCGCTCTGCTGCAACTATCGCCCCATTTCCCTTCTAAATATCGACACTAAATTGTATTCTAAAATTTTGGCATCCTGTCTGAAACCCTTCATACCGAACTTGATTAAAGGGGTTGTCCCGCGCTGAAACGGCTTTTTTTTTTTCTCAATAGGCCCCCCGTTCGGCGCGAGACAGACACAAGGGATGGGTTAAAAAAAAAATAAGTTTAGTACTTACCCGAATCCCCGCTCTGTGGCGACTTCTTACTTACCTTACCAAGATGGCCGCCGGGATCTTCACCCACGATGCACCGCGGGTCTTCTCCCATGGTGCACCGTGGGCTCTGTGCGGTCCATTGCCGATTCCAGCCTCCTGATTGGCTGGAATCGGCACACAAGACGGGGCGGAGCTACGCGATGACGCGTAGAAGGGGGCGGGGCCAGAACGCAGCTCGTGCCGAGACCCAAGAGAAGGGAGAAGACCCTTCTGCGCAAGCGCGTCTAATCGGGCGATTAGACGCTGAAATTAGACGGCATCATGGAGACGGGGACGCCAGCAATGGAGCAGGTAAGTGAATAACTTCTGTATGGCTCATATTTAATGCACGATGTATATTACAAAGTGCATTAATATGGCCATACAGAAGTGCTTACTCCCACTTGCTTTCTCGGGACAACCCCTTTAACCGAGAGCAGACTGGCTTTGTTCCAGGTCGAGAGGCAAGGGATAACATTATTAGAACAATCTCCCTGATCTCTCGGGCTCGACTCTCTGGAACCCCCCTGTGTTTGTTGTTGGTGGATGCGGAGAAAGCATTTGTTGTCTGTGGACACGGGTACATTGGGAATTCCTGGAGTCTACTCTGAAAAGATCGGCTTGGGTGCCAGATTTGTAAACTGGATCATGGCTCTTTACCGTGATCCGTTGGTCCGGGCTAGAGTAAACGGCTCCCTCTCATCTCCTTTTAAAATAAACAATTGGACAAGGCAGGGTTGCCCCCTTTCCCCCTTCTTATATGTCCTGGTGATGGATTCTTTGGCCAATGCCCTCAGGAACATTCAGGGGCTCCAGATAGGCACTCTGTTCACAACCTCGCCCTGTTCACAGACGACCTTTTAATGTACATAATAAATCCTCGGATTGCTCTTCCCCTTGCGTTGAAGAAATTCGAAAGATTCAGCAGAATTAGTAATTTTGAAGTCAATATAAGCAAGTTGGAAGTTTTAAACATACCTTTTCTGCCTGAGGTGGTCTTAGCTGTCAGTAGCTTCTCTGCTATGAAATGGAAGAGTGACCACGTTAAATACTTGGGAGTAAATATCATCAGTGACCCTAAAGCTTTATTTGAAATGAACTTTAGACTGATGCTGGATAGCTTTGGAAAGGATCTTAAGAAATGGCAACCCCTCGTGATATCGTGGTTTGGGAGAATTAATGCACTAAAAATGGACTCCTTGGCCAAGTTCCTATATCTTTTCCAAACTCTCCTGCTAAAGCTCCCCAAATCATTCCTGACCAGACTCCGCCAGTTCTCTTTGGAGTTTGTGTGGGGAGACCCAAAACCCAGGGTAAAATTCAAGACCCTCATTAGAAGTAGAGGACATGGGGGGTGGGTTTGCCTAATTTCTTTCTTTACCACAAGACGGCCATCTGTAGGAGCGTACTGGATGTCCTGCGCAACAGGTCCTCCAAACTCTGGGTGGACATGGAGTACGGGAACTCCCAGGCTTTCGCAATGGGATCCTTTTGACTCCCACCTTCAGTTGCCAATATGGCACCCATGCTAACTCCTCTTCTGGGTCAGATCCTAGATGGCTGGGATGGCTTTACCTCGCTCATGAGTCTGGTTTCCCGGCCCGGTTCCCTCACTCCATTGGTCGGTAATCCTGACTTCCCTACCTTTTTGATAGAGAGGGACGATTTGCACCTAGAATCAGAGACGTTATATCGACACTGGGAGTCAGCCCAATTAATGAGATTCTGAAGGAGGGGGACCCCGGGACTGGAGCGTGGTTCCAATATCTGCAGATCAGACACTTTGTCCAGTCTCAGGGCTCGCTGGACTCTTTTCTTGCTCCTTTCTCCCAGTTTGAATAGCTATGTGTCTCCTCCACATCGGAAGTTGCGAGTATATCAACACTATATGGCCTTCTGCTGGCAGTAGAGACCCGCACCGATGTGATAGGATTCGTTGGGGGCTGGGAGAGAGAGTTGGGGAGATCCTTTCAGGGGGAGTTGTGGGATAAGGCCTTTACACTGACTCACTCTCTTGCAATCTCATCGAAATCCCAGGAGACAAACTATAAATTCTTGTCTTGGTGCTACAGAACCCCTAAACATTTGGCAAAAATTTTCCCTCAGACCCCAGACACCTGCTGGAGATGTTCCAGAGGAAGAGGAGACTTTGTTCACATCTGGTGGTCCTGCCCCCAAATCTTTCCTTTGCGGCTGAAGATCATTAATCTCGTTTATATATATTATAATTTGGTTTACAGAGACTCTGTGGTCCTCACACCAGAAGCGGCTTTATTGTCCATGATCCCAAAACCTCTCTCTCGAAAATAAAAAAAGTGCCCTTAAATTTTTTCTTATTGCCATGAGGCAGATTGTACCAAGACTATGGAAGTCCTCTTCTCCTCCCACAAAAATCATGTGGCTGGAAGTCCTTGACAACATAAACCAAATGGAGGAACTAGCTGCAACAGATGAGGGCAGAACCCAAAAATATTATACAATTTTGACGGCTTGGATCTTATTTAGGAACACCACAGAGTTGAAATCTTGGCTCCAAACTGGAACTGTTCCCTCCTAAACGTAGTCACTCAATTCGCTCCTATAGGAATAGTTTTGAATGCCGACCACTGGCGATAACTCTTCCCTCTCCCTCTCCTTCCCTTATCTTACCTTACCTTTCTTCCCCCCAGTTGTTTAAGTTATATAGCATCAAACAGCCTCCAGTATGTGCACTGCAGCCGATTCCTCTTTCTCAGAAGAATTATCATAGTTGTATCTGGCCCTGGTAGTGGTTACCCGGAGTCTCCGGGTGAGAAGGGACAGGGGACGACGGTGGCAACCTCCTTTATTGGAGCAGGCTTAATGACCACAAATGACAGAATCTCTGGAACGATGCTGTATTATGCTTGTTTATTGAACATTTATAATTGTTTATTGACATTTATAGAAAATCAATAAAAATAATTTTAACAATAAATATAAGCTCTTTCCTGAAAAACAAGGCAAAGTAGTGTTAAAAAAAAAAAAAAAAATCATACTCACCTTCCTTCAGCTGCCGGGCCTCAGCTGCGTCCTCTCTGCTTTGTCCCTGGCTCTGCAATGCAATTCTTTGAGCAGGCGGGGATTTGAAATCCCTGCCTGCTGAAAGAGCTGCTTTTGATTGGCTAAGGGGCTAAGCCAATCACAGGCAGCTCTCGACTGCCATTCATTTGGCGAAAGCTGCCTGTGATTGGCTGAGGTGCTCAGCCAATCACAGACAACTGCTTCTGATTGGCTTAGCGCCTCAGCCAATCACAGACAGCTTTCACTAAATGAATGACAGGCAAGAGTTGCCTGTTATTGGCTGAGCTCCTCAGCCAATCAGAAGCAGCTCTTTCAGCAGGCAGAGATTTTAAATCCCCTCTTGCTCAAAGAACTGCATTGCAGTCGGAGACCACGCAGAGAGGACATGGCTGAGCCCTGGCAGCTGAAGGAAGGTGAGTATGTTTTTTTTTTTAATTTTTAACACTACTTTGCCTTGTTTTTCAGGGAAGGACTTATATTTAAAGCCCTTCCCATAAAAACAATTACAGGATGCCGGCAGCTTGGGCCTTTACCGCAGCTGTCATCTGGTAGGGAATTCTTTATTCCCCACAGGGATGAAGAATTCCTTTGCCGCATCTGTCACAGATGTGACAGGTGCAGCAGGGAATTCTTTATTCCCTATGGGGATGAAGAACACATCTGCCGCATGTGGCAGATGTGTTCTTCATCCCTGCGGGGATTTAGAATTACTTTGCCGCATCTGTCACAGATGTGACAGGTGCAGCAGGGAATTCTTTATTCCCTATGGGGATGAAGAAAACATCTGCCGCATGTGTTTCAGGGAAGGACTTATATTTAAAGCCCTTCCCATAAAAACAATTACAGGATGCCGGCAGCTTGGGCCTCTACCGCAGCTGTCATCTGGTAGGGAATTCTTTATTCCCCACAGGGATGAAGAATTCCTTTGCCGCATCTGTCACAGATGTGACAGGTGCAGCAGGGAATTCTTTATTCCCTATGGGGATGAAGAACACATCTGCCGCATATGGCAGATGTGTTCTTCATCCCTGCGGGGATTTAGAATTACTTTGCCGCATCTGTCACAGATGTGGCAGGTGCAGCAGGAAATTCTTTTTCTCCGCGGGGATTAAGAAAACATCTGCCGCATGTAGCAGATGTGTTCTTCATCCCTGTGGGGGACACAGCAGCGGCGGCCAGGTAAGTATATTTTTATTTTTTTTACACTAAAATTGTTGTTTTTCAGGGAATAGCTTATATTAAAAGCTGTTCCCTGAAAAACAATCAGAGGGTGCGGGCAGACCATCGTCTTCAATGCAGCCGCCGGCAGCAGCTGCGGCTCTATTGAAGACAATGCATACCGCCATATACACGTGTTTTTGCGCACATATGTACGCACCTATGTACGCACACGCTTGTGTGAAGCCACCCTTATATGACATGTGCAGCCAAAAAACAAGCAGGAGTGCTGATTGCAATTAAAGTTAATCATAATTTTGTAGTGATGGAGCAAATTTCAGAGTCATGGGGTAGATATCTTGTCCTCACAGCCACCTTAAATGGAAATCCCATCACACTAGCAAATATATATATGCCCCAAATGATGTCCTAATTCCCTTTTTGAACAAAGTCATTAAGAAAATCAAGAAGATACAAGCAGGAAATCTGGTCATCTTTGGAGACTTCAACATGACTCCAGATAAAACTATAAACTCAACAAACAAACATAGAAACTCCCCTACATTGCTTCCCTAGCTTCATAGAGAAGCTCTATACGACACCTCTTGGGTGTCTCGATTCATCCCCTAGAGAATTTATTATTTTCTCCCCCCTCCTATTGGTTAATAGATGGATCTTACATATGGTATATCCCTCAAAGATAGGTATGGCTACATGGGTGGACAATGCCCCAATTTACTTGAAATTAGCCCTAGACAACTCACAAAGAACTGCAAGGATTTGGAAAAATAATGTGAACATAATGAAACTCCCCTACAACAAAAACTCAGTAAGCAATGCTCTGAGAGAGTATTTTGTAATTAATTCAACCTCAGATGTAAGTACATTTTCCATGTAGAATGCCCATAAGGGTGGACACCCACTAGCGATATTTTCCCCTGCGATGCGACAGTGATGATTATGAAACCAAAGAAATCTGCGATATCGTTCAGTGTTTGTAACGGGGCCAGCGGCAGCAGCGCTAGCCCCATTAAAAACATAGAGAGCATAGGTGTACCAGCAGGGGGTGCCAGGGTCGCAACGGCGACCCGGCCCCTGCGCTTGAGGGGGCCTAGAGGCCGCCCTCCACTATATGCAGCTACACTTTCACTTCACACTGTCAGCAGCCACGTGCTAAGTTAGTGCGGTCCAGCCGACAGCATGAGCCAGAGAGGAGAGTAGGAGAACAGAGGGGGGAGGACTTGGAGAGATGACAGGAGAAGAGGAGGGGGGATGGGGGAAGGAGCAGAGAGAACACAGACACAGACTCACGGCATACGGGCACAGCATAGCATCGAGTGGACCAGGGATGATGTCATCTCCCTGCTGCTTCCCTCCAGCTGACATTGTGTACAGCTGCTCTCCTCACCAGAGAAGTAGTTCGGGCACCCGGGTATGTATCTATCTATCTGCTTGTCTGCCTGTCTGTATGTCTTTCTGTCTATCTATCTATCTCTATCATATCTATCTTTATTTCTATCTATCTATCTCTGAATCTCTCCCATATCTATGTATTTATCTATCTCTATCATATCTATCTATCTATCTATCTATCTATTTATTTATCTCTGAATCTCTCTCATATCTATGTATCTCTCTCTCTTAGGCCTCATGCCCACTTGCACGCACAGATTTCACTGCTGAATCCCACAGTGAAATCCATACATGCCCGCGGACATGGAGAGGGAAAATACATTATACTCACCTCTCCGAATGCTGCTGGGCATCCCTCTGTGCAGGCCGGATCTTCTTTCTTTCGGTCGGCGGACGTGCTCGGCAGGCCGGCAGCGTGCCGCATGCATGCGCACCAATATTTTAAAAAATCTTCTGTTCTCCCACGTATCTGCGGCACAGCACAAAAACAGCTGCGGCTGTGCCATGGATACGAACGGCTTCCATAGGCTTCAATGGAAGCCGCGGGAGTCGTCCATATGTGGCAGATCCGCAGGAAAATGGTGCGTGCTGCAATTTCCTCCTGTGCGTGTGACCTGCACTCCGAGAAGGAATCCCATCTGCATGCTTTTAGCTGCCCTACCGATGCCAATGTATCCCTATGATGCAAGATGCACGGATCTCCCGTGCGGGGGCCACGTGCGGATTTTGTAAATAAAATCCGCACATGGACATTGGCCCTCAGGCATAGGTACGGGGCGAGGGGGAAAAAGGTCCCAGGGGGGCCCGAGCTGAACTTTTGCACCCAGGCCCCGGGGCCTTTAGGTACGCCCATAATAAGGAGTATATCACAGACTTCTGCCACAGCTGTCACAGCTGTGGCAGAAGTTTCCTTTATCCATGCCGGAACTGTGGGGATGAAGGAATCTTCTTCCACGGCTTTCACAGCTGTGGCAGTAGTCCAGAATGCTATTCCATTGCTTTCAATGGGGTCGGCGCTGCTGCTGCCGGCTCCATTGAAAGAAGCTGTGGCAGAAGTCTGCGCTATACTCCCTATGCTTTCAATGGGGCTGGCGCTGCTGCTGCTGCCGGCCCTATTAAAAGCATTTTGCGATATTGCAGTGGTTTTTTTGCACTGCAAGCTGAGTGTTTTCATTCGCTCTCGCAGCACAAAAAAAAACAAAACGCTAGTGTGCAGGTGGCCAGACATGAAGTGTAAACAGTCCTGTTAAGGGTGTAATGGTGTGAACAGCGACATGTTCTGTGTGTTTGTGCAGGTGGCCGGACATGTGGTGAACAGTCCTGTTCTTTGTATATTGTTGTGAACAGCGATGTGTTCTGTTTGTCTGTGCAGGTGACTGGACATGAAGTGTAAACGGTCCTGTTGAGGGTGTGTAGGTGTGAACAGTGACATGCTCTGTGTGTCTGCATTGTTGGCTGGACATGAGATGTGAACAGTACTGTAGAGGGTTTATTGGTGTGAAAGATTACATGTTCTTTCTGTGTGCCTGTGCAGGTCATTGGACATGCATTCCCTTCTGTTTTTGTCTGAACTGTGTCCTGTTCTTTTTGGATCGTTTTCCATCTTGGTTTAGCCAGGTACTTATGTCCCAGTATCGCACCGTCCTTGTTGGTGATTGCAGACAGGACTCACAGGGTTGTTGTCTTGTCTGAGTACATGTACTCCAAAAACACACAAGCACCAGCAGCACTACAGCAAACCCTTATCCAAGGGGAGGCTCTCCCTGCACAGCCGTTAATCAGGAGACAGATCCAAATCTTCCAATCAATTCCCAAAGTTTATCCAAAAAAGGCAGCAGGAGCATTTAGGTGCAGTAAAACAGGTATAATTTTCTTTATTCCATCCTCAGTAATCACGCAACGTTTTGGCCGTTACAAACAGCCTTTGTCAAGCATGTTACAGAAAACCACAACCCCCCTTAAATAGTTTAAAACAAGGAGAGTACAGGCATAACATTGGTTACCAGATTGTTCCTCCTACCACTTAATCAGCTGCCAGCTGCGCCGTAGCTGCTCCTGTGTCCAATCCAGGACAACCAAGGATCCAGAGTCCTCCTCCCCGACTGGGCACGCCATCACCAGAGCCTCTGCTGCCATCTTCAGCGTCTCCATGGGAGCAACGCGCCCGCACCGACTTCCTGATGACGTCATCACGCTCCTTACGTTCAGTCACTCCCTTTTCTGTAACATGCTTGACAAAGGCTGTTTGTAATGGCCGAAACGTTGCGTGATTACTGAGGATGGAATAATGAAAATTATACCTGTTTTACTGCCCCTGAATGCTCCTGCTGCCTTTTTTGGATAAACTTGTCCGAGTACATAGTATGTTAGGCTAAATGAAGACAATGTCCATCTAGTTCAGCCTGAGTAGGGACCCAGGAGACGAGGACCCTTGTCAGGGGCTTGTGGGCTTAAATATATTGGCCAAAATACAAACCAAAACCTCATAAGTACTGTAACAATTCGATCTGTTTATGCTTGCAGGTATGCTAAGTGTTTTGCGTTTTTGTTAGTCATTGTGTCATGTCTGCTCACGAGTCCCATTTGCAGTTCACTAGTTCACGTATATTTATATTTTTAAATCCAATAGCTCTCATATCTATCGTTATCTAATCTATATATATGTATGTGTGTATATATATCATATCTACAACTATATCTATCTCATATCAATGTATCTATCTCATAAAAACCTCATGTATGTATCTATCTCTCTCATATGTCACTCTCTGCCTCATATCTATCTGTCTCGTGTCTATGGGTGCCTACTAGAGATGAGCGAGCACCAAAATGCTCGGGTGCTCGTTACTCTGGACAAAATTTTCGCGATGCTCGAGGGTTCGTTTCGAGTAACGAACCCCATTGAAGTCAATGGGCGACTCGAGCATTTGTGTATATTGCCGCTGCTCGCTAAGGTTTCCATTTGTGAAAATCGGGGCAATTCAAGAAAGTGATGGGAACGACACAGCAACGGACAGGGCAGGCGAGGGGCTACATGTTGGGCTGCATCTCAAGTTCCCAGGTCCCACTATTAAGCCACAATAGCGGCAAGAGTGCCCCCCCCCCTCCCAACAACTTTTACTTCTGAAAAGCCCTCAATAGCAAAGCATACCTTAGCTAAGCACCACACTACCTCCAACAAAGCACAATCACTGCCTGCATGACACTCCGCTGCCACTTCTCCTAGGTTACATGCTGCCCAACCCCCCCCCCCCCCGCACGACGCAGTGTCCACTGCGCACACCAAACTGTCCCTGCGCAGCCTTCAGCTGCACTCATGCTACACCACCCTCATGTCTATTTATAAGTGCGTCTGCCATGAGGAGGAACCGCAGGCACACACTGCAGAGGGTTGGCACGGCTAGGCAGCGACCCTCTTTAAAAGGGGCAGGGCGATAGCCCACAATGCTGTACAGAAGCAATGAGAAATATAATCCTGTGCCACCGCCATCAGGAGCTGCATACGTGGGCATAGCAATGGGGAACCTATGTGCCACACACTATTTATTCTGTCAAGGTGTCTGCATGCCCCAGTCAGACCGCGGTTTTATAAATAGTCACAGGCAGGTACAACTCCGCAATGGGAATTCCGTGTGCACCCACAGCATGGGTGGCTCCCTGGAACCCACCGGCTGTACATAAATGTATCCCATTGCAGTGCCCATCACAGCTGAGGTAACATCCGATTAAATGCAGGTGGTCTTCGGCCCACACTGCATGCCCCAGTCAGACTGGGGTTCTTTAGAAGTGTTCACATGGAGTTACAACTCCGTGTGGACCGACAGCATGGGTGGGTGCCCGGAAGCCACCGGCGGTACATAAATATATCCCATTGCATTGCCCATCACAGCTGAGGTAATGTCATGTTTAATGCAGGTGGGCTTTGGCCCACACTGCATGCCCCAGTCAGACTGGGGTTCTTTAGAAGTGGACACATGCAGTTACAACTCCCTGTGGACCCACAGCATGGGTGGCTCCCTGGAACCCACCGGCTGTACATAAATGTATCCCATTGCAGTGCCCATCACAGCTGAGGTAACGTCCGATTAAATGCAGGTGGGCTTCGGCCCACACTGCATGGCCCAGTCAGACTGGGTTCTTTAGAAGTGGACACATGCAGTTACAATTCCGTGTGGACCGACAGCATGGGTGGGTGCCAGGAAGCCACCGGCGGTACACAAATATATCCCATTGCAGTGCCCATCACAGCTGATGTAACGTCAGCTTTAATGCAGGTGGGCAAAAAATTAATTGGATTACACTGTAGGCGAGGGCCCCAAAAAATTGGTGTACCAACAGTACTAATGTACGTCAGAAAAATTAGGCAGGAGGAGGAGGAGGAATAGAATACACAGATTGATGAAGCAAAAGGGTCCCCATTTTTGATGGTGATAGAGAACGATGCTTCCATCTGCGGGTGCAGCCTACGTATTGCTTAGGTATCGCTGCTGTCCGCTGGTGGAGAAGAGAAGTCTGGGGAAATCCAGGCTTTGTTCATCTTGATGAGTGTAAGCCTGTCGGCACTGTCGGTTGACAGGCAGGTACGCTTATCCGTGAGGATTCCCCCAGCCGCACTAAACACCCTCTCTGACAAGACGCTAGCCGCAGGACAAGCAAGCACCTCCAGGGCATACGGCGCAAGTTCAGGCCACGTGTCCAGCTTCGACACCCAGTAGTTGTAGGGGGCAGAGGCGTCACCGAGGACGGTCGTGCGATCGGCTACGTACTCCCTCACCATCCTTTTACAGTGCTCCCGCCAACTCAGCCTTGACTGGGGAGCGGTGACACAGTCTTGCTGAGGAGCCATAATGCTGGCAAAGGCCTTGGAGAATGTTCCCCTGCCTGCGCTGTACATGCTGCCTGATCACCGCGCCTCCCCTGCTATCTGGCCCTCGGAACTGCGCCTTCTGCCACTAGCGCAGTCGTATGGGAATGTTACCATCAGTTTGTCCGCCAGGGTCCTGTGGTATAGCATCACTCTCGAACCCCTTTCCTCTTCGGGTATGAGAGTGGAAAGGTTCTCCTTATACCGTGGGTCGAGCAGTGTGTACACCCAGTAATCCGTAGTGGCCAGAATGCGTGCAACACGAGGGTCTCGAGAAAGGCATCCTAACATGAAGTCAGCCATGTGTGCCAGGGTACCTGTACGCAACACATGGCTGTCCTCACTAGGAAGATCACTTTCAGGATCCTCCTCCTTCTCCTGTGGCCATACACACTGAAAGGATGACAGGCAAGCAGCATGCTGTCTCTTCCCCCTCCCCCTCATGCTCCTCCCTCTCCTCCTCAACGGGCTGAGATATAGACATGTGGGTGCTCTGACTATCCAGCGACATACTGTCTTCCCCCGCCTCCGTTTCCAAGCGCAAAGCGTCTGCCTTTATGCTTTGCAGGGAACTTCTCAAGAGGCATAGCAGAGGAATGGTGACGCTAATGATTGCAGCATCCCCGCTCACCACCTGGGTAGACTCCTCAAAGTTTCCAAGGACCTGGCAGATGGCTGCCAACCAGGCCCACTCTTCTGTAAAGAATTGAGGAGGCTGACTCCCACTACGCCGCCCATGTTGGAGTTGGTATTCCACTATAGCTCTACGCTGCTCATAGAGTCTGGCCAACATGTGGAGCGTAGAGTTCCACCGTGTGGGCACGTCGCACAGCAGTCGGTGCACTGGCAGATTAAACTGATGTTGCAGGGTGCGCAGGGTGGCAGCGTCCGTCTTGGACTTGCGGAAATGTGCGCTGACCCGGCGCACCTTTCCGAGCAGGTATGACAAGTGTGGGTAGCTTTTCAAAAAAAGCTGAACCACCAAATTAAAGACATGGGCCAGGCATGGCACGTGCGTGAGGCTGCCGAGCTGCAGAGCCGCCACCAGGTTACGTCCGTTGTCACACACGACCATGCCCGGTTGGAGGCTCAGCGGCGCAAGCCAACGGTCGGTCTGCTCTGTCAGACCCTGCAGCAGTTCGTGGGCCGTGTGCCTCTTCTCTCCTAAGCTGAGTAGTTTCAGCACGGCCTGCTGACGCTTGCCCACCGCTGTGTTGCCACGCCGCGCGACACCGACTGCTGGCGACGTCCTGCTGCTGCTGACACATCTTGATTGCGAGACAGAGGTTGCGTTGGAGGAGGAGGAGGGTGGTTTAGTGGAGGAAGCATATACCGCCGCAGATACCAGCACCGAGCTGGGGCCCGCAATTCTGGGGGTGGGTAGGACGTGAGCGGTCCCAGGCTCTGACTCTGTCCCAGCCTCCACTAAATTCACCCAATGTGCCGTCAGGGAGATGTAGTGGCCCTGCCCGCCTGTGCTTGTCCACGTGTCCATTGTTAAGTGGACCTTGGCAGTAACCGCGTTGGTGAGGGCGCGTACAATGTTGCGGGAGACGTGGTCGTGCAGGGCTGGGACGGCACATCGGGAAAAGTAGTGGCGACTGGGAACCGAGTAGCGCGGGGCCACCGCCGCCATCATGCTTTTGAAAGTCTCCGTTTCCACAAGCCTATACGGCAGCATCTCCAGGCTGATCAATTTGGCTATGTGCACGTTTAACGCTTGAGCGTGCGGGTGCGTGGCGGCGTACTTGCGCTTGCGCTCAAACAGTTGCGCTAGCGACGTCTGGACGCTGCGTTGAGATACATTGCTGGATAGGGCTGAGGACAGCGGAGGTGAGGGTGTGGGTGCAGGCCGGTAGGCACTCGTGCCTGTGTCCTCAGAGGGGGGTTGGATTTCAGTGGCAGGTTGGGGCACAGGGGGAGAGGCAGTGGTGCAAACCGGAGGCGGTGAACGGCCTTCTTCCCACCTTGTGGGGTGCTTGGCCATCATATGCCTGCGCATGCTGGTGGTGGTGGCTCCCCAGCTGATCTTGGCGCGACAAAGGTTGCACACCACTGTTCGTCGGTCGTCAGGCATCTCTGTGAAAAACTGCCACACCTTAGAGCACCTTGGCCTCTGCAGAGTGGCATGGTGCGAAGGGGCGCTTTGGGAAACAGTTGGTGGATTATTCAGTCTGGCCCTGCCTCTACCCCTGGCCACCGCACTGGCTCTGCCTGTGCCCACACCCTGACTTGGGCCTCCGCGTCCTCGCCCGCGTCCACGTCTTCTAGGCCTACCCCTACCCCTCAGCATGCTGTATTACCAGTAGTGCAGAAACAGAACGCTGTAATTAAATGTGCCGCTTATTGGCCTGTGGTTGGAGGCTGACTTTGCTTACGGAACGCACAGCAGAGGCAGGAAAGAATTTTGCACAAGCCTGCTGTAACACTTAGCTGGCTGCGTATGACTTAGGACAACTACCCCCAGCAGAGACCCAGTACACTTGTGGACAGGAATACGGCGGTGATGTAAGAGGCAACACAGAGGAAGGAAAGAATTTTGCGCAAGCCTGCTGTAACACTTAGCTGGCTGCGTATGAATTAGGACAACTACCCCCAGCAGAGACCCAGTACACTTGTGGACAGGAATACAGCGGTGATGTAAGAGGCAACACAGAGGCAGGAAAGAATTTTGCGCAAGCCTGCTGTAACACTTAGCTGGCTGTGTATGAATTAGGACAACTACCCCCAGCAGAGACCCAGTACACTTGTGGACAGGAATACGGTGGTGATGTAAGAGCAACACAGAGGCAGGAAACAATTTTGCGCAAGCCTGCTGTAACACTTAGCTGGCTGCGTATGAATTAGGACAACTACCCCCAGCAGAGACCCAGTACACTTGTGGACAGGAATACGGCGGTGATGTAAGAGGCAACACAGAGACAGGAAAGAATTTTGCGCAAGCCTGCTGTAACACTTAGCTGGCTGCGTATGAATTAGGACAACTACCCCCAGCAGAGACCCAGTACACTTGTGGACAGGAATACAGCGGTGATGTAAGAGGCAACACAGAGGCAGGAAAGAATTTTGCGCAAGCCTGCTGTAACACTTAGCTGGCTGCGTATGAATTAGGACAACTACCCCCAGCAGAGACCCAGTACACTTGTGGACAGGAATACAGCGGTGATGTAAGAGGCAACACAGAGGCAGGAAAGAATTTTGCGCAAGCCTGCTGTAACACTTAGCTGGCTGCATATGAATTAGGACAACTACCCCCAGCAGAGACCCAGTACACTGAGGACGGTCACAGGCAGCCCAAATAGATTTTTTTTCCCAAATGTTTTTGGAAAGGCCCACTGCCTATATACACTAAATATGTCTTCTGTCCCTGCCTCACCACTACTGGCCCTGGACAATGTAAAATTACTGCAGGACACAATGCTCTGCACGGCCGATATACAAAAAAAAATTAAAATGTGCAACACTGCAAAAAGCAGCCTCCACACTACTGCACACGTTTAGATGTGGCCCTAAGAAGGACCGTTGGGGTTCTTGAAGCCTAAAATAACTCCTAACGCTCTCCCTATAGCAGCTCCGGCACCAGCAGCACTTTCCCTGAACTATGTCAGAATGCATCTGTGGCGAGCCGTGGGAGGGGCTGATCTATATACTCGGGTGACACCTGATCTCGCCAGCCACTCACTGCAGGGCGGTGGTATAGGGCTTGAACGTCGCAGGGGGAAGTTGTAATGCCTTCCCTGTCTTTCTATTGGCCAGAAAAGTGTGCTAACGTCTCAGAGATGAAAGTGAAAGTAACTTGAACATCGCGTGGTACTCGTCTCGAGTAACAAGCATCTCGAACACGCTAATACTCGAACGAGTATCAAGCTCGGACGAGTACGTTCGCTCATCTCTAGTGCCTACCCACTACAGTTCTTTTTCACTACGAAATTCACAGCGTTTTTTTTCTCCAGGTGTCTATGGGACTTGTTAATGTTAAAATCGCGATTTCGCTGTAAATTGCGATTTTGCCACGTTGCGATTTTAAGATTAACAAGTCTCATAGACACCTGGAGAAAAAAAACACTGCAAATTTCGCTGTGAAAACGTAAGAGTAGTAGGTAGGCACTAAAGATGAGCGAACATGTCCGTTACGGACACATCCGCACCCGGACACCGGCTTTGCCGAACACTGCAGTGTTCGCGCGTAAAGGTCCGGGTGCCGCCGGGGGGCGGGGAGATGCGCGGCGGCGCGGGCGGCAGTAGCGGGGAACAGGGGGGAGCCCTCTCTCTCTCCCTCTCCCCCCCACTCCCCGCCGCACCCCCCCGCGCTGCCACGGCGGCCCCCGAACTTTTTCGCCCGAACACTGAAGTGTTCGCAAAGTTCGGTGTTCGGGCGAAAAAGGGGCGGGGCCGAACGTGTTCGCTCATCTCTAGTAGGCACCCTTAATCTGTCTCTCATATTTACCTGTCTTTTTCATGTCTGTTTTCATCTTATCTCTCTCTCTATCTACCTCTGTCATATCTATATTTTTCTAAAATATATTTTTCTGATATCCATCTATCTAACTATCTGTCTCGTTTCTATGTCTGTCATATCTGTATCTATCTCATAGTAACAGTATGTAAGGCTGAATGAAGACAATGTCCATCTAGTTCAGTCTTGTTGGAATGAAAAACACTAGCCAATTTAGCTCATTTGGAGGAAAAAATTCCTTTCTAACTCCATGAAGGCAGACAGAGATATCCATATCTCTTATCTATTTATTTTTCTACTAGCTGATATATCCGCCTTCGCCTGAGTTAATTTGGTACTGGTGTTTATTTGGTGTTCACACGGAAAATCTTATGAAGTCGTGGTTACTTTAGAGATACAGGGAAAAAAATATGTTCACCATTTTGCATGGTTCTTTGTGTTACCCAGGAAACACCATGTGGAGGTAACCATGCAATGTTTCCTTTATATAAAATGACATCAGGAAGTAAGAGAATTAGATTCCGTACAAAAAAATTGGATGCTAATGCTTTTGCACTTAGAATTGAATAATCGAGTTGGGACCCATTAACTTTTCCTATTTATGACATAATCAATGCATCTGCCAAATTTCAAGTGTCTATGAAATCAGGAAGTGAGAGAATTAGATTCCGTACGTAAAATTTGGACGCTAATTCTTTTGCGCTTAGAATTGAATAATTGAGTTAGGACCCATTATCTTTTCCTACTTATGCCATAATCAATGCTCGTGCGAAATTTAAAATTTCTATGCCATTGGGAAGTGAGAGAATTAGATTCCATACATAAAATTTGGACGCTAATTCTTTTGCGCTTAGAATTGAATAATCGAGTTGGGACCCATTAACTTTTCCTATTTATGACATAATCAATGTTCGTGCCAAATTTCAAGTTTCTGTGACATCGGGAAGTGAGAGAATTAGATTCCATATATAAAATTTGGACGCTAATTCTTTTGCGCTTAAAATTAATAATCGAGTTGGGACCCATTAACTTTTCCTATTTATGACATAATAATCAATGCTCGCGCCAAATTTCAAGTAAGAGAATTAGATTCCGTATGTAAAATTTGGACGCTAACTCTTTTGCGCTTAGAATTGAATAATTGAGTTAGAACCCATTGGCTTTTCCTATTTATGACATAATCAATGTTCGTGCCAAATTTCAAATTTCTATGATATTGGGAAGTGAGAGAATTAGATTCCGTACATAAAATTTGGACGCTAATTCTTTTGCGCTTAGAATTGAATAATCGAGTTGGTACCCATTAACGTTTCCTATTTATGACATAATCAATGCTCGTGCCAAATTTCATGTTTCTATGACATCGGGAAGTGAATTACATTAAGTACGTAACATTTGGATGCTAACTCTTTTCCGCTAAAATTGAATAATCGAGTTGGGACCCATTAAAGGGGTTGTCCCGCGAATGCAAGTGAGGGTATACACTTCTGTATGGCCATATTAATGCACTTTGTAATATACATTGTGCATTAATTATGAGCCATACAGAAGTTATTCACTTACCTGCTCCGTTGCTAGCGTCCCCGTCTCCATGGTGCCGTCTAATTTCAGCGTCTAATCTCCCGATTAGACGCGCTTGCGCAGTCCAGTCTTCTCCCTTCTGAATGGGGCCGCTCGTGCAGGGGAGCTGCTCCTCGTAGCTCCGCCCCGTCACGTGTGCCGATTCCAGCCAATCAAGAGGCTGGAATTGGCAATGGAACGCACAGAGGCCACGGTGCACCATGGGAGAAGACCTGCGGTCCACCGTGGGTGGAGATCCCGGCGGCCATCTTCGCAAGGTAAGTAAGAAGTCACCGGAGCGTGGGGATTCGGGTAAGTACTATCCGTTTGTTTTTTTTAACCCCTGCATCGGGTTTGTCTCGCGCCGAACGGGGGGGCTATTGAAAAAAAAAAACCTGTTTCGGCGCGGGACAACCCCTTTAACTTTTCCTATTTTTGACATAATCAATGCTCGTGCCAAATTTCAAGTTTCTATGACACCGGGAAGTGAGAGAATTAGATTCCGTACATAAAATTTGGACGCTAATTTTTTTTGCGCTAGAATTGAATAATTAAGTTGGGACCCATTAACCTTTCCTATTTATGACACAATCAATGCTTGTGCCAAATTTCAAGTGAGAGTATTAGATTACGTACGTAAAATTTGGACACATTCTTTTGCGCATAGAATTGAATAATCGAGTTGGGACCCATTAGGTTTTCGTATTTATGACATAATCAATGCCTGTGCCAAATTTCAAGTTTCTATGACACTGGGAAGTGAAAGAATTAGATTACGTACGTAAAATTTTGACACTAATTCTTTTGCGCTGGAATTAAATAATCGAGTTGGGACCCATTAGCTTTTCCTATTCATCACATAATCAATGTAGACTATGTACATAAAATTTGGACGCTAATTCTTTTGCGCTTACAATTGAATAATCGAGTTAGAAACCATTAGCTTTTCCTATTTATGACATAATCAATGCTTGTGCCAAATTTCAAGTTTCTATGACATTGGGAAGTTGGAGAATTAGATTCTGTACATAAAATTTGGACGCTAATTCTTTTGTGATTAGAATTGAATAATTGAGTTGAGACCCATTAGGTTTTCCTATTTATGACCTAATCAATGCCTGTGCTAAATTTCAAGTTTCTATGACACCGCGAAGTGAGAGAATTCTATTATGTACATAAACTTTCGATGCTAATTCTTTTGCGCTAGAATTGAATAATCGAGTGGAGACCCATTAGCTTTTCCTATTTATGACATAATCAATGCCTGTGCCAAATTTTAAGTTTGTCAGGACTCGGGGTTCGGGAAACTGGAAGTCCCTGAAAATACCCGCAACCCCTGTCCGTACCTACTTGCCCCCCTGGGCTAAGCCCCAGGGCGACAACTGGGCGACGGTCCCTACCCTCACTAAGGAAGGGGGACGCTGAGACTAACAAACGGACAGACACTGGAACAAACAACAGCAAGGAGAGTCAGACAAACCGGGTCAGCAACGAGAGGGTACGCAGTACAAGAGGGTCAGGCAAAGGCAACGTCAGGTCAAAAAGCAGAGAGTCAATATCCGGAGTCAAAACCACAAGGTACGCTGGTGTAGCAGGCAAACCAAACTAACACTGGCACTGGTCTGCAGACACAAGCAGGTTTAAATGCTGTCAGAGCCCCCGCCCCAGCAGCTGATTGGGGCGGGGAGCCTGACAGCAGCTGAGTGCACCCAGCAGCACTGGGGAACCCGCCCCCAGCCCTGCAGGAGGCAGGAAAGGAGACACATGCCTGATTGCTGCGATACAGAGGATGCAACGAGGGGCAACACCCACCGCGTCCCTAGCAACCCGGCGGCGAGGAGGAGCTCGGCGGCCAGGGGAGGTGATGAGAACCGGGGCCCCCCTGCGCTGCACAGCAGCCGCACGCATGACAGGACCGGCGGTGCGGACACGGTGGACCCGCGAACCGCCAGTCCTTACAAAGTTTCTATGACACCGGGAAGTGAGAGAATTAGATTATGTACATAAAATTGCGACGCTAGTTCTTTTGCGCTAGAATTGAATAATCGAGTTGGGACCCATTAGGTTTTCCTATTTATGACATAATCAATGCTCGTGCCAAATATTATGTTTCTACAACATCGAGAAGTGAGAGAATTAGATTCCGTACTTAAAATTTGGACTCTAATTGGACTCTATTTTGCGCTAGAATTGAATAATTGAGTTAGGACCTTTTTACTTTTCCTATTTTGGACATAATCTATGCTTGTGCCAAATTTCATGTTTCTACGACATCAGGAAGTTGGAGAATTAGTGGCGAATCAGTCAGTCAGGGAGTCAGTGAGTGAGTCAGTGAGGGCTTTCGTCTTTATATATATAGATATATCTGTCTATCAAGCTACCCCATATCTATCTTTCTATCTAACTCATATTTATCTCTCTTATATCTATATTTATCTCTCTTATATCTATATTTATTTCTCTCACCTACTTATCTATCTCATATCTCTTTTATACCCATCTCTCTCATATCAATTGAATATCAATATATATCTTCATCTTTCATATTTTTCTCATATCTACCTCTCTATCCATCATCTACCTTCTATGTCTATCTATATCTCTCATAGCTATATCTTTCTCTAATCTATCTATTTATATATCTATTTATCTCACAGCTATATCTATCTCATATCTATATCTATATAGATATCTCATATCCATATCTACCTATCTATATCAATTGCAGTGTCCTGTAGGTTGACCCCAGACACATGACATACACTGAGTAGCTGGGAGGGCAAGTGCTGGCTTGTAATGGCGGTACTTACCATGCTGCCTCCCGGAGGGACGCACACAGCCAAGGCCAGGGCAGCGCTGGACCTCTTCTGGACACCCCTAGGATATGGATGGCCAATAGATGGTAAAACAGGGAAAGAGTTTGTCATGGGTGACGCTATCGTTCTGCTACCCACCGGCATGAACATCAGTGGGAAAATAATTGAGCCACAGACAGTGATAGAGTACCTCAGGACCCCGGGAATGGTCAGGGCCTGAAATAACTTTACTTGAATAAACACTCCAACAATACAAGGCAAAAATTAGACAGTGTTCCAAGTGCAGGTAGCGTTATAGATATATACAGACAGACTTAAAGATGAGTGCCTTCATACAGCGATCCCAGACTTCAGGATGCCTGTGTGTGTGACAATTGAAGATGCATACCTCCACCCAGTGGTCCCAGACTACAGGATGCTTGGGTGTAAATAATTGAAAGAAGAAGAGTACCTCTGCACTGGGCCTTGTATAGGAAAGACTTAGGACTGACTCATGCTCTCTCTCTCTGGGGCTCACTTACTGATCATGTTGATCCTTGCATTCGGGAAATCTCTCCTCCTCTTCCATCTTCAACACATGAGGGCTGAAGGTGCCCACATGTGCCTCTGTGCTTTATTCTATCAGCTGCAGAAGATGGACCATGAACTCTGAACTCCAGAAGACATGGACTCATTTCCCGCTCTCAAACATTCACTTTTATAACTTCTCTCATTCCTTGTGACAGGACATAAATTGATACATTTACAGACAGTCAGCTCACACTTTGCAGACATTTAACCTCTCACTTGCTGCTGCTGTGCAATACACATAACAGAATGACAAGACAGTTTTGCACAGAGCATCTACATAAGACATACATGTATGACATTATGGAGGTGGCCAGGTAAGCATGTACTGGACCACTACACTATCACTTATCTATATGTATACTATATTTATCTGTCCCATATCTATTTTCTTCTATATCTCTCTCTCACGGCTATATATATATATATATATATATATATATATATATATATACACCATGTTTTCCCCAAAATATGACCCTGTCTTTTATTATTTTTTGCCCTAAAAGAGGCAATAGGTCTTATTTTCGGGGATGTCTTACTATGCTTACCTAGCAGGCTACGTCCAGGTCCCTCCCACTTCTCTCCAGAGCTCAGTTGCGATTCCTGCAGTCCTTGGCCACCCACAGATCACTTCCTGGTTACAAGGTTTATAGTCCCACCTCCATGTAGCAATGGCTCTGATTGGCTGAGCAGTGCTCAATCAATGCTGCAGTCGATAAATCAATGCAATGGCTGCGATTGGTTCATCGAGCATTGCATTGATTGGCTGAGCAGTGCTCAAAGACTCAATTAGACCCATCACATTGTGGAGGCAGAATGTATGAATGGACTGAGCCGTGGCTGCTTCAAAAATCTATTCAATATATATAATGTCTATCTATGCCATATCTATATCTATTTCATATGTATATCTATCACATATCTCATATCTATATATGTCTAATATTTCTATCTACATCTCTCATATTTATCTCCTATCTATCATCTATTTATCCATCTCTGTCTTTATTTCTGATATCTTTATCTGTTTATTCATCTGATATCTAGTGTATCTATCTCTCTCATATATCATATCTATCATATATCCATATTTCTTTCTCATATCTATCTATGCCTCTATTGATCTCACATCTATATCTGTCTATCTAACATATATATCTATATGTTAGATAGACATGTTTCGCTATATATATATATATATATATATATATATATATATATATATATATATATAGATATATATATATATATATATATATATATGGTGAAGGCCCTCACTAACTGAGTGACTGACTGACTCACCACAAATTCTCAGATTTCCTGGTGTCGTACAAAAATGCAAATTTGACACAACCATTTTTTAGGTCCTGAATAGGAAAAGTAAAGGGGTCACAACTTGATTATTCAATGCTAATTGCAAAAGTAAGTGACCTCCTATGTTATTTACTAGAGATGAGCGAACGTACTCGTCCGAGCTTGATACTCGTTCGAGTATTAGCGTGTTCGAGATGCTCGTTACTCGTGACGAGTACCACGTGATGTTCGGGTTACTTTCACTTTCATCTCTGAGACGTTAGCGCGCTTTTCTGGCCAATAGAAAGACAGGGAAGGCATTACAACTTCCCCCTGCGACGTTCAAGCCCTATACCACCCCCCTGCAGTGAGTGGCTGGCGAGATCAGGTGTCACCCGAGTATAAAAATCGGCCCCTCCCGCCGCTCGCCACAGATGCGTTCTGACATAGAGGAGGGAAAGTGCTGTCTTGGTGGAGCTGCTATAGGGAGAGCGTTAGGAGTATTTTAGGCTTCAAGAACCCCATGCATATATGTTTGCATAGCTGGTTTTAAGAGGTTTATTCTGGACGGTCCTCAGGAGTCGTCCAGGGCAGGTTCTGTGCATCGCGGTTCCCATCTGGTTAGCCGTGAGCCCCAGTATTTATTTTTGGGGTGGGCACCGCTCTGCACACCACCCCCACTGACCGTCCTAGGACAAATTGGTCTTTCCATCTTTAATTTTGTCGTTCTTCATTGCCGTGTTATTTCCCTTCTGTGTCTACCTCAACCCCATTAGTGTCCGTCCCTAATTCCCACCTACCGCCGCTCCCCCCCCCATCGATAATTTGCTTGGTGTTTTACTGTGCACTTTGATTCCCGTAGCAACAACAGCGCACTCCCTGGAGTCACGATGCATCCTACGCCACCGACTGTGGACGACCGCTTCCGTCTCTCTTCGTTCAACGTGAGAGGGCTCAACTCGCCTTTCAAACGTCACAACGTAGCACATCTCTTGAGGAGGTATGGCACCAAGATCGCCTTCCTGCAAGAGACCCACTACAAGGAGGGTAAGTGCCTCTCTCTGCCGGGTAGACAGTTCCCTCAGGGCTTCCATAACCCCCACCCGACATCTGCCTCAAAAGGAGTCTCCATATTGTTCCATAAGTCCACCACATTTAAGTGCGAGGCACAACACATGGACGGGGAGGGCAGGGCCATCTTCCTGAGAGGACGCCTAAACAACTTTCAGATTACCCTTGCCAACCTCTACACCCCTAACTCTAACCAAGTGGCTTGGCTGGTGGGGCAGTTGGAGACCCTCAGAGAATTCGCGGTGGGCCCTATCATTTTGGGAGGGGACCTGAACTTGACATTAAACCCCTTACTGGACTCGTCAGTCGGGCACTCCCAAATTTCTCACCCGAAGTTGAGACGCCTACAGAGATGCCTCTCGGAATTGGGTTTGATCGACGCTTGGCGTCAATGCTCACCCTCCACTAAAGACTTCACCTACTTCTCGCACGTCCATGCCTCGTTCCAGAGGTTGGACTACTTTCTCATAGCCACTACCCTTCTCCCAATGTTGTTAGACTCCTCTATCGCCACCACCACTGTGTCCGACCATGCACCGCTGCACGTTGACCTCAGACCCCTATGTAATTCCCCCCGGGAGTGGAGATGGAGGCTGAATACCTCCCTCCTTGACTCCGAAGACGATAAATCTGAGATCTCGAAGCAACTAAAAGAATTTTTTAAACTTAACGGGGGTGGTGATCAGTCGGTCCCAGTGGTGTGGGAAACGCATAAAGCGTTCATTAGAGGCGTCTTGATAGCACTTGGTGCTAGGAAAAAGAAAAGTCAACAAAAAGAAATAGATGACCTCCTAAAACGCATAGCTAAGTTAGAATATACCACCAAACTCTCCGCCACTAAAGAAAACCTTTCTAAACTTTCAGACACCAGAAAGGAATTAAATCTCTGCTTAGAAACAAGATTCAACAAAAAGTGTCTATACCATAAACATATAGCATTTGCCCAGGGTAACAGAGGTAGTAAGTACATGACGGCCATGATCAAGTAAGCCCGCACTAAGAATCAAATCAACTCCATAAAAACACACCTTGGCACACGCGCCACTTCATCCCAAGATATCACAGCTGAATTTCAATATTTCTACTCCCAACTCTATAACCTACGTCCGCAACAGGATCAGAATGAATTAGACAAATCTGATAAACAAATAAAGGACTTCCTAAAAAAGCTTTCCCTCCCCAAGTTAGACCCAGAAATAGCTAACCAACTCCTGGCCCCGGTTACGGAAACGGAGGTGGAGGAGGGCCTGAACTCTCCCCCCCCCGGGCAAAAGCCCTGGCCCGGACGGCTTTCCCCTCATTTACTACAAATCTTTCCGTCCCACGCTAATACCGCGCCTCACAGAACTGTTCAACGCTCTCTTAGTAGGTGTTGCCCTCCCGAGACAATCTCAGGAGGCCCACATCACGTTAATTCTGAAAGAAAACAAAGACTCAGAGATGTGCGGCAGTTACCGCCCCATTTCCCTAATTAATGTGGATGCCAAATTATGGGCCAAACTCCTTGCAAAGCGCATGGAAGCCCACATTCCCATCTTGGTGGAGAGGGAGCAGGCTGGGTTTGTGAAGGGGAGGGATAATTGCATCCGCATTCTCCATGCAATGCACTATGCCCACGCAAAAAGAATCCCACTCGCCTTAGTAAGCACCGATGCCGAAAAGGCATTCGATAGAGTTGATTGGCAATATATGAAATCGGTCCTTCTCCATTTTAACTTTCCCCCCTCCTTTGTAGTGGCCATTTTTTCCCTGTATGCTGAACCTTTCGCCAGACTAAAAATAAACAACATCCTCTCCCCCCATTTCGAAATAAAAAATGGCACACGCCAAGGCTGCCCCCTATCCCCTACCCTGTTCATCCTAGCCTTAGAGCCTTTGCTCCAGCTCATCAGGATGGACCAGGAGATACGGGGACTTACAATAGGAGACCAGGCTTTATCTGCAGCCGCCTTTGCAGATGACATCATCTTCCTAATCACGAACCCGGAAACGGGCCTCACCAGACTCACAATATGCCTGGAACAATTTGGAAATCTCTCAAACTTTAAAATAAACTTCAATAAATCGACGGTTCTCAACGTTTCGATCCCAAGGGCCCGTTGCGCGAACCTGATGTCGGGCTCCCCGTTCTCCTGGTCCAATACTGCAATAGACTTTCTGGGAGTAAAGTTGACAGGGAAGTTAGAAGATCTTTTCGCAGCCAACTTCCCCCCACTAATCTCTAAAATCAAAACTCTTTTGCACAACTATGATCTTCCCTATATCTCCTGGTTTGGGAGGAGGAACATAATAAAATCCTACATATTCCCAACCATCTTATACCAGATCCGGTCTCTCCCGATCCACCTACCAGCACATTTTTTTAATACCCTCTGCAAGATGTTCATTAAGTACATCTGGAGACAAAAGGGCTCCAGGCTGCCGTACAGCCTATTGATAAAGAGAAGAGAGGAGGGAGGGGTGGGACTGCCGGACATCTCTGACTTCTACGTTGCATCTCACATTAGCTACTGGTTGAGATTGTCTATGCCAACAGGGGACCCCTTCCTGTTCCGGATGATCACGGCCATGTATGGCCCCTCGTTGGTGGAGACCTTGTGGTTCCCCAAAAAAGCTACCTACAGAAAAAGGAATTACAACATACTCCTGAGGGGCCCCAGTGAAGCCTGGGACTCGCGAGTTGAAGTGCTAGCGCCACCCCCCTCCCCAATGTCCCCATTATGTTCTCTCCCCGTCTTGCTAGGCCTTCTGCCGGACCCTTGTTCGGCCAGGTTATGGCAAAAACTAAATAACAAGTCCACAGGAGAGCTTCAGTCCATGATCCACCTAAACCCAGGCGAGATAGTGGGGTTGCTATTGCCCGACCAGCCTCTGACTTTTCTACAACGAGCCCAAATTGAGGGCGTAATTAAAGACTTTAGAAAAACCTTCCCATCTACAAGACCCCTCACAGCTTTTGAGAAGGCGGTAAGGGCCAACAGTGCGTCCGCTGGAAGAATTGCTTGCTTTTGCAAGTTTTGCTTCCCACCCTCCTCACCTTCTAAGCCCGCGTTCATCTTTTCTTGGGAGAAGGAGCTAAATATTACCTTGTCCTCCTCGGACACGCAATTAATCCTAAAATTCGCATATGGACTCTCCACGTGCATCATCAACCAAGAAGCCCACTACAAGCTACTAGTCCGTTGGTATAGGACCCCGCAGTGGTTGGCCGACCACAAGCTTGCTTCTGACAGCAAGTGTTGGAGATGCGAGAAGGGGGTAGGCACCTACCTCCATATTTGGTGGTCCTGTCCTCTCCTGTCGACCTTCTGGCAGGAGATAGCTGCCTCGCTAAAAAGAATCGTACCAAACTTTATTTTGACTCCGGAGGTGATGTTCTTGTGGAGGCCCTCTGGGGACTTTAATCCCTTGAGGCACAGACTACTAGCCCATGCAATTGATGGAGCCAAGGCACTTATCCCCCCCCCCCTGTGGTTGCAGAAATCTTCTCCCCTCTTCTCTCAGTGAAGGGATAGAATGGACCGGACCTACAACTTGGAGGAACTCTCCAGCTGGTCAAACGGCTCCCATGAGAAATTCCTTGATACCTGGGGCCCATGGCGCAGAATACGCTTAGAGCTACCCCACTAATCCCTCATGTGAGGGGAGACGGAGGCGGGAAGCCTCGGTTTGGGTACTCGTAGAGAGGCCCTCAGTAATGAGTGCTAACGTCAGCACAGATCACACTTGAATTCCACCCCCCCCCGGCCTTCCCCGATCTGCCCCCCCCCCCCCCCCCCCGATGTGGTATGTCTCTGTCTGTCTATACGTTTGTTGAGACTTGGTCTTATGTATGCACAAATGTCGGTTCAGGTTCAATTGGTTGTACGCCGCAAACCCTGCCGCTTTGGGCGCCAGGGTTCTATCGTCGCTTGACCTACCGTTGTATACTTTGTCATGTACCCTCTGTTAATAATTAATAAAACTTGGATTTACAAAGAACCCCAACGGTCCATCTTAGGGCCACATCGAACCGTGTGCAGTACTGTGGAGGCTGCTTTTTGCAGTGTTGCACTTTTCTTTTTTTTGTATATCGGCCGTGCAGAGCATTGCGCCCTGCAGTAATTAGACATAGTGCAGGGCCAGTAGTGGTGAGGCAGGGACAGAAGACATATATTGTGAGGCAGGGACAGAAGACATATATTGTGAGGCAGGGACAGAACACATATTGATTGAATATAGGCAGTGGGCCTTTGCAAAAACATTTGGGGAAAAAAATCTATTTGGGCTGCCTGTGACTGTCCTCAGTGTTCTGGGTCTCTGCTGGGTGTAGTAGTCCTCCTAATTCATACGCAGCCAGCTAAGTGTTACAGCAGGCTTGCGCAAAATTATTTCCTAGCGTTCCGTGTTGGCTGTTAAATCACCGCTGTATTCCAGTCCACAGTGCAACACTCTGCAGTTATTTGACATACTCCAGGGCCAGTAGCGGTGATGCAGAGAGAGAAGAGATATATTAATTGAATATAGGCAGTGGGCCTTTGCAAAAACATTTGGGGAAAAAAAATCTATTTGGGCTGCCTGTGACTGTCCTCAGTGTTCTGGGTCTGTGCTGGGTGTAGTAGTCCTCCTAATTCATACGCAGCCAGCTAAGTGTTACAGCAGGCTTGCGCAAAATAATTTCCTGGCTCTGTGTTGGCTGTTAAATCACCGCTGTATTCCAGTCCACAGTGCAACACTCTGAAGTTATTTGACATACTCCAGGGCCAGTAGCGGTGACGCAGAGAGAGAAGAGATATATTGATTGAATATAGGCAGTGGGCCTTTGCAAAAACATTTGGGGAAAAAAATCTATTTGGGCTGCCTGTGACTGTCCTCAGTGTTCTGGGTCTCTGCTGGGTGTAGTAGTCCTCCTAATTCATACACAGCCAGCTAAGTGTTACAGCAGGCTTGCGCAAAATTATTTCCTGTCTCTGTGTTGGCTGTTAAATCACCGCTGTATTCCAGTCCACAGTGCAACACTCTGCAGTTATTTGACATACTCCAGGGCCAGTAGCGGTGACGCAGAGAGAGAAGAGATATATTAATTGAATATAGGCAGTGGGCCTTTGCAAAAACATTTGGGGAAAAAAATCTATTTGGGCTGCCTGTGACTGTCCTCAGTGTTCTGGGTCTGTGCTGGGTGTAGTAGTCCTCCTAATTCATACGCAGCCAGCTAAGTGTTACAGCAGGCTTGCGCAAAATTATTTCCTGGCTCTGTGTTGGCTGTTAAATCACCGCTGTATTCCAGTCCACAGTGCAACACTCTGAAGTTATTTGACATACTCCAGGGCCAGTAGCGGTGACGCAGAGAGAGAAGAGATATATTGATTGAATATAGGCAGTGGGCCTTTGCAAAAACATTTGGGGAAAAAAATCTATTTGGGCTGCCTGTGACTGTCCTCAGTGTTCTGGGTCTCTGCTGGGTGTAGCAGTCCTCCTAATTCATACGCAGCCAGCTAAGTGTTACAGCAGGCTTGCGCAAAATAATTTCCTGGCTCTGTGTTGGCTGTTAAATCACCGCTGTATTGCAGTCCACAGTGCAACACTCTGCAGTTATTTGACATACTCCAGGGCCAGTAGCGGTGACGCAGAGAGAGAAGAGATATATTAATTGAATATAGGCAGTGGGCCTTTGCAAAAACATTTGGGGGAAAAAATCTATTTGGGCTGCCTGTGACTGTCCTCAGTGTTCTGGGTCTGTGCTGGGTGGAGTAGTCCTCCTAATTCATACGCAGCCAGCTAAGTGTTACAGCAGGCTTGCGCAAAATAATTTCCTGGCTCTGTGTTGGCTGTTAAATCACCGCTACATTCCAGTCCACAGTGCAACACTCTGAAGTTATTTGACATACTCCAGGGCCAGTAGCGGTGATGCAGAGAGAGAAGAGATATATTGATTGAATATAGGCAGTGGGCCTTTGCAAAAACATTTGGGGAAAAAAATCTATTTGGGCTGCCTGTGACTGTCCTCAGTGTTCTGGGTCTCTGCTGGGTGTAGTAGTCCTCCTAATTCATACGCAGCCAGCTAAGTGTTACAGCAGGCTTGCGCAAAATAATTTCCTGGCTCTGTGTTGGCTGTTAAATCACCGCTGTATTGCAGTCCACAGTGCAATGCTCTGCAGTTATTTGACATACTCCAGGGCCAGTAGCGGTGACGCAGAGAGAGAAGAGATATATTGATTGAATATAGGCAGTGGGCCTTTGCAAAAACATTTGGGGAAAAAAATCTATTTGGGCTGCCTGTGACTGACCTCAGTGTTCTGGGTCTGTGCTGGGTGTAGTAGTCCTCCTAATTCATACGCAGCCAGCTAAGTGTTACAGCAGGCTTGCGCAAAATTATTTCCTGGCTCTGTGTTGGCTGTTAAATCACCGCTGTATTCCAGTCCACAGTGCAACACTCTGAAGTTATTTGACATACTCCAGGGCCAGTAGCGGTGACGCAGAGAGAGAAGAGATATATTGATTGAATATAGGCAGTGGGCCTTTGCAAAAACATTTGGGGAAAAAAATCTATTTGGGCTGCCTGTGACTGTCCTCAGTGTTCTAGTTCTCTGCTGGGTGTAGTAGTCCTCCTAATTCATACGCAGCCAGCTAAGTGTTACAGCAGGCTTGCGCAAAATAATTTCCTGGCTCTGTGTTGGCTGTTAAATCACCGCTGTATTGCAGTCCACAGTGCAACACTCTGCAGTTATTTGAGATACTCCAGGGCCAGTAGCGGTGACGCAGAGAGAGAAGAGATATATTAATTGAATATAGGCAGTGGGCCTTTGCAAAAACATTTGGGGAAAAAAATCTATTTGGGCTGCCTGTGACTGTCCTCAGTGTTCTGGGTCTGTGCTGGGTGTAGTAGTCCTCCTAATTCATACGCAGCCAGCTAAGTGTTACAGCAGGCTTGCGCAAAATTATTTCCTGGCTCTGTGTTGGCTGTTAAATCACCGCTGTATTCCAGTCCACAGTGCAACACTCTGAAGTTATTTGACATACTCCAGGGCCAGTAGCGGTGACGCAGAGAGAGAAGAGATATATTGATTGAATATAGGCAGTGGGCCTTTGCAAAAACATTTGGGGAAAAAAATCTATTTGGGCTGCCTGTGACTGTCCTCAGTGTTCTGGGTCTCTGCTGGGTGTAGTAGTCCTCTTAATTCATACACAGCCAGCTAAGTGTTACAGCAGGCTTGCGCAAAATAATTTCCTGGCTCTGTGTTGGCTGTTAAATCACCGCTGTATTGCAGTCCACAGTGCAACACTCTGCAGTTATTTGACATACTCCAGGGCCAGTAGCGGTGACGCAGAGAGAGAAGAGATATATTGATTGAATATAGGCAGTGGGCCTTTCCAAAAACATTTGGGGGAAAAAATCTATTTGGGCTGCCTGTGACTGACCTCAGTGTTCTGGGTCTGTGCTGGGTGTAGTAGTCCTCCTAATTCATACGCAGCCAGCTAAGTGTTACAGCAGGCTTGCGCAAAATAATTTCCTGGCTCTGTGTTGGCTGTTAAATCACCGCTGTATTGCAGTCCACAGTGCAACACTCTGCAGTTATTTGACATACTCCAGGGCCAGTAGCGGTGACGCAGAGAGAGAAGAGATATATTGATTGAATATAGGCAGTGGGCCTTTGCAAAAACATTTGGGGAAAAAAATCTATTTGGGCTGCCTGTGACTGTCCTCAGTGTTCTGGGTCTCTGCTGGGTGTAGTAGTCCTCCTAATTCATACGCAGCCAGCTAAGTGTTACAGCAGGCTTTCGCAAAATTATTTCCTGGCGTTCCGTAAGCGAAGTCAGCCTCCAACCACTGGCCAATAAGCGGCACATTTAATTACAGCGTTTTGTTTCTGCACTACTGGTAATACACCATGCTGAGGTAGGCCTATAGGACGTGGACGTGGCGAGGACGCGGAGGCCCAAGTCAGGGTGTGGGCACAGGCAGAGCCAGTGCGGTGGCCAGGGGTAGAGGCAGGGCCAGACCGAATAATCCACCAAATGTTTCCCAAAGCGCCATGCCATGCCACCATGCAGAGGTCAAGGTGCTCAACGGTGTGGCAGTTTTTCACAGAGACGCCTGACGACCGACGAACAGTGGTGTGCAACCTTTGTCGCGCCAACATCAGCTGGGGAGCCACCACCACCAGCATGCGCAGGCATATGATGGCCAAGCACCCCACAAGGTGGGGCGAAGGCCGTTCACCGCCTCCGGTTTGCACCACTGCCTCTCCCCCTGTGCCCCAACCTGCCACTGAGATCCAACCCCCCTCTGAGGACACAGGCACTACCGTCTCCTGGCCTGCACCCACACCCTCACCTCCGCTGTCCTCGGCCCCATCCACCAATGTCTCTCAGCGCAGCGTCCAGACGTCGCTAGCGCGACTGTTTGAGTGCGAGCGCAAGTACGCCGCCACGCACCCGCACGCTCAAGCATTAAACGTGCACATTGCCAAATTGATCAGCCTGGAGATGCTGCCATATAGGCTTGTGGAAACGGAGGCTTTCAAAAGCATGATGGTGGCGGTGGCCCCGTGCTACTCGGTTCCCAGTCGCCACTACTTTTCCCGATGTGCCGTCCCAGCCCTGCACGACCACGTCTCCCGCAACATTGTACGCGCCCTCACCAACGCGGTTACAGCCAAGGTCCACTTAACAACAGACACGTGGACAAGCACAGGCGGGCAGGGCCACTATATCTCCCTGACGGCACATTGGGTGAATTTAGTGGAGGCTGGGACAGAGTCAGAGCCTGGGACCGCTCACGTCCTACCCACCTCCCGAATTGCGTGCCCCAGCTCGGTGGTGGTATCTGCGGCGGTGTATGCTTCCTCCACTAAACCACCACCCTCCTCCTCCTCCTACGCAACCTCTGTTTCGCAATCAAGATGTGTCAGCAGCAGCACGTCGCCAGCAGACGGTGTCGCACGGCATGGCAGCACAGCGGTGGGCAAGCGTCAGCAGGCCGTGCTGAAACTACTCAGCTTAGGAGAGAAGAGGCAGACGGCCTACGAACTGCTGCAGGGTCTGACAGAGCAGACCGACCACTGACTTTCACCACTGAGCCTCCAACCGGGCATGGTCGTGTGTGACAACGGCCGTAACCTGGTGGCGGCTCTGCAGCTTGGCAGCCTCACGCACGTGCCATGCCTGGCCCATGTCTTTAATTTGGTGGTTCAGCGCTTTCTGAAAAGCTACCCACACTTGTTATACCTGCTCGGAAAGGTGCGCCGGGTCGGCGCACATTTCCGCAACTCCAATACGGACGCTGCCACCCTGCGGACCCTGCAACATCGGTTTCATCTGCCAGTGCACCGATTGCTGTGCGACGTGCCCACACGGTGGAACTCTACGCTCCACATGTTGGCCAGGCTCTATGAGCAGCGTAGAGCTATTGCGGAATACCAACTCCAACATGGGCGGCGTAGTGGGAGTCAGCCTCCTCAATTATTTACAGAAGAGTGGGCCTGGTTGGCAGCCATCTGCCAGGTCCTTGGAATCTTTGAGGAGTCTACCCAGATGCTGAGCGGGGATGCTGCAATCATTAGCATCACCATTCCTCTGCTATGCCTCTTGAGAAGTTCCCTGCAAAGCATAAAGTCAGACACTTTGCACTCGGAAACGGAGGCGGGGGAAGACAGTATGTCGCTGGATAGTCAGAGCACCCTCATGTCTATATCTCAGCGCGTTCAGGAGGAGGAGGAGGAGGAGTATGAGGAGGATGAGGAGGAGGGGGAAGAGACAGCTTGGCCCACTGCTGAGGGTACACATGCTGCTTGCCTGTCATCCTTTCAGCGTGTATGGCCAGAGGAGGATGAGGAGGAGGAGTATCCTGAAAGTGATCTTCCTAGTGAGGACAGCCATGTGTTGCATACAGGTACCCTGGCACACATGGCTGACTTCATGTTAGGATGCCTTTCTCGTGACCCTCGCGTTACACGCATTCTGGCCACTACGGATTACTGGGTGTACACACTGCTCGACCCACGGTATAAGGAGAACCTTTCCACTCTCATTCCCGAAGAGGAAAGGGGTTCGAGAATGATGCTATACCACAGGGCGCTGGTGGACAAACTGATGGTAAACTTCCCATCCGACAGCGCTAGTGGCCGAAGGCGCAGTTCCGAAGGCCAGGTAGCAGGGGAGGCGCAGAGATCAGGCAGCATGTACAGCGCAGGCAGGGGACCATTATCCAAGGCCTTTGCCAGCTTTCTGGCTCCCCAGCAAGACTGTGTCACCGGTCCCCAGTCAAGGCTGAGTTGGCGGGAGCACTGTAAAAGGATGGTGAGGGAGTACGTAGCCGATCGCACGACCGTCCTCGGTGACGCCTCTGCCCCCTACAACTACTGGGTGTCGAAGCTGGACACGTGGCCTGAACTCGCGCTGTATGCCCTGGAGGTGCTTGCTTGTCCTGCGGCTAGCGTCTTGTCAGAGAGTGTGTTTAGTGTGGCTGGGGGAATCATCACGGATAAGCGTACCCACCTGTCAACCGACAGTGCCGACAGGCTTACACTCATCAAGATGAACAAAGCCTGGATTTCCCCAGACTTCTCTTCTTCACCAGCGGACAGCAGTGATACCTAAGTAATACGTAGGCTGCACCAGCGGATGGAAGCATCGTTCTCTATCACCATCAAAAATGGGGACGTTTTTGCTTCATCAATCTGTGTATAATATTCCTCCTCCTCCTCCTGCTCCTCCTCCTAAAACCTCACATAATCACGCCGAACGGGCAATTTTTCTTAGGCCCACAAGGCTCAGTCATATAATTTTTCTAAACAATTTTTATACGTTTCAATGCTCATTAAAGCGTTGAAACTTTCACCTCACCCAATTTTTATTTTAACTGGGCTGCCTCCAGGCCTAGTTACCAATTAAGCCACATTAACCAAAGCGATTAATGGGTTTCACCTGCCCTCTTGGTTGGGCATGGCCAATTTTTCTGAGGTACATTAGTACTGTTGGTACACCAATTTTTGGGGGCCCTCGCCTACAGTGTAATCAAATTAATATTTAGCCCACCTGCATTGCAGCTGACATTACCTCAGCTGTGTTGGGCACTGCAATGGGATATATTTATGTACCGCCGGTGGCTTCCTGGCACCCACCCATGCTGTCGGTCCACACGGAGTTGTAACTGCATGTGTCCACTTCTAAAGAACCCCAGTCTGACTGGGGCATGCAGTGTGGGCCGAAGCCCACCTGCATTAAGCACGACATTACCTCAGCTGTGTTGGGCACTGCAATGGGATATATTTATGTACCGCCGGTGGGTTCCAGGGAGCCACCCATGCTGTGGGTCCACAGGGAGTTGTAACTGCATGTGTCTACTTCTAAAGAACCCCAGTCTGACTGGGGCATGCAGTGTGGGCCAAAGCCCACCTGCATTTAATCGGACGTTACCTCAGCTGTGATGGGCACTGCAATGGGATATATTTATGTACCGCCGGTGGCTTCCTGGCACCCACCCATGCTGTCGGTCCACACGGAGTTGTAACTGCATGTGTCCACTTCTAAAGAACCCCAGTCTGACTGGGGCATGCAGTGTGGGCCGAAGCCCACCTGCATTTAACATGACATTACCTCAGCTGTGATGGGCAATGCAATGGGATATATTTATGTACCGCCGGTGGGTTCCAGGGAGCCACCCATGCTGTGGGTACACACGGAATTCCCATTGCGGAGTTGTAGCTGCCTGTGACTATTTATAAAAAAACGGCGGTCTGACTGGGGCATGCAGACACCTTGACAGAATGAATAGTGTGTGGCATATAGGTTCCCCATTGCTATGCCCACGTGTGCAGCTCCAGATGGAGGTGGCACAGGATTGGATTTCTCATTGCTTCTGTACAGCATTGTGGACTATCGCCCCGCCCCTTTTAAAGAGGGTCGCTGCCTAGCCGTGCCAACCCTCTGCAGTGTGTGCCTGCGGTTCCTCCTCATGGCAGACGCACTTATAAATAGACATGAGGGTGGCGTGGCATGAGGGCAGCTGAAGGCTGGGCAGGGACAGTTTGGTGTGCGCCGTGGACACTGGGTCGTGAGGGGGGGGGGGGGGGGTTGGTCAGCATGTAACCCAGGAGAAGTGGCAGCGGAGTGTCATGCAGGCAGTGATTGTGCTTTGTTGGAGGTAGTGTGGTGCTTAGCTAAGGTATGCATTGCTAATGAGGGCTTTTCAGAAGTAAAAATTGTTGGGAGGGGGGGCCCACTCTTGCCGCTATTGTGGCTTAATAGTGGGGCCTGGGAACTTGAGATGCAGCCCAACATGTAGCCCCACGCCTGCCCTATCCATTGCTGTGTCGTTCCCATCACTTTCTTGAATTGCCCCGATTTTCACAAATGAAAACCTTAGCGAGCATCGGCGATATACAAAAATGCTCGGGTCGCCCATTGACTTCAATGGGGTTCGTTACTCGAAACGAACCCTCGAGCATCGCGATAATTTCGTCCCGAGTAACGAGCACCCGAGCATTTTGGTGCTCGCTCATCTCTATTATTTACCTAATAACACAGATCTGTACCTCACACTCTTGATATTTGGCACGACCATTCCTTAGGTCCTAAATAGGAAAAGTAAAGGTGCTGCAACCTCAAGTTCAATTCCAAGCGTAAAAAAAACTGTGACAATCCGCAATACATGAGATAGGCTGCCTGCACACGGGCGGAAATTGTGCAGCAGGATTTCCCGCAGAATTTCCGCCCATGCCTGCATGCATAGGATTGCATTGCAAAATGCAATCCTGTGCACACAGCTGTGATTTGTCTGCATGAAAACGCACGCAGAAAAAAAATCGCGGCATGTTCTATTTCTGTGCGGGTACGATTACAAATACCTCCCCAGTCGTATAGCGGGGGAGATAGAATTGTTTTAGAGAGCCGTATGTAGAGTAGGGCTCTTATGTCAATAAGGTCAAGTATGGAGCCTGTTATCCTCCGTAACCAAGGTGGAGTATATATACTGTGGACAAACAGGGTCACTTGATAAAAATATTGTTTCTATCTCTCGCAACTGCCCCGTGCATAAAGACAGCCGTTATCATGATGATCCAAAAATAGGAGCTCGTGATCTCGGTTCCGATACACGATTCTCCTATCTGGGACCGGCGGTCTAATGCGTCACACTATTGTGACATATAAACAAGTTCAATGGTTTAAAGAAATCAAAAAGGATTTTGATTTCAAAAAGGTTCAAGAGAGGTTCTTTAAAATGGTTCAAATGGAGGTTCTTCAAAAAAGGTTCAAAAAGAGGTTTGAACTTGTTTATCTAGAACTTCTTTCTTCTGGTTGATCTCTCATCCAGTAGCGACTGACCCTCAGTCACCCATTTGTCACTGATTGGCTCAGCTCAGCTGTCATTCAGCGGAGAGCTGCGCTGAGCCAATCAGAGGCAGCACTCACTCGCCCATTCATGAATTCATGAATGGGTGTGAGTGAGAGCTGCCTCTGATTGGTCAGGCTGTGACCAATCAGAGGCAGCTCATTCAGCAGGCGGGGATTTTAAATCCCCGGCTGCTGAATACTACAGAAAGCAGTTCAGGAGAACTGCCAGCTGGCCGCAGCTGAACTCCGTCTGCCGGGACCAGGTGAGTATATATATATATATATTTTTTTTTTACACATTTCTGGATGAATTGCAGGGAAGGGCTTATATCTTTAAGCCCTTTCCGAAAATTCATTGTGAGATCGCCGGCAGCCCATTGCTTTCAATGGAGCCGGCTCCATTGAATTCAATGGGCTAACATCGTTCTGCTCTGCTACAGCTGTTACAGCTGTGGCAGAGGAGAACGATCGTTATGCTGACAGTGTGTGTGTGTGGGGGGGTCTCACTCTTGCCACTATTGTGGCTTAATAGTGAGACCTCAAAGCCCAAAATGCAGCCCTGCATGTTGCTCCTCGCCTGCCCTATCCATTTCTGTGTTTTTTACATGACTTTGGTGATTTGCTAAGATTTTCACAAATGAAAACCTTAGCGGAGCACCAATCATATACAAAAATGCTCGAGTCGCCCATTGACTTCAATGGGGTTCGTTACTCGAAACGAACTCTCGAGCATCACTGAAAGTTCGACTCGAGTAACGAGCACTCGAGCATTTTGGTGCTCGCTCATCTCTATTTATCATATCTATTTCTATTTTTCTCCTATCTATTTCTCTCTGCATGTCCATCTATTTGTCTATCAATTTGTCTATCTATGAGAATGCCCATACAATTTAGGTAAATGTTGACTGAACCTGACAAAATCAGTGTGATCAGTCAACTCTCTAAGACCGCCTGCACATGGGCGGATTTGCAGTGTGGAATCCAGAGTGGGCATCTGCCTCCTGATTCTGCAGCAAATACTGCCCATAGCATGCAATGGAAAAGCGATTTTTTTTTCCTGCACACGAACGGAAGTCAATTGTGATTTTATGCTCACAGAGGAAAAAATTTGCAGCATGCTCTATCTTTAGGCAGATTCCGTGCAGACGGCCTCGATTGAAGTTAATAGAAGCCATCGGACCTGCAGCCCTTCCGCAATTATCATCACGGAAAGATCAAATGATCCTTGTCATCGCCTAGCGACGGCGCGGCAAAATCTGTACTTCGTATGTGCGCTGGCCAGACCATCCGCAGTACAGATTAAGAAGATTCCGGACAAGTACACGGGGTCACCAGCTGGGCACAGGGTCAGATTCCACTGCAGGATCCCGCATGCGGAATCCAACCCATTCATGTGCAGGCGGCCTAATATGGATAGGGGCTCTTCTTAAGTGTTAATGCCAGGCTAAAGATGCATTTATTTGGTCATGTTCCATCCTTTGTCATGGCGGGAGATAAAACTGCCAAAATGGTCTGGCAGCAGTTTACTACCCTCTCACCATACATCTACCTTCTTCTTTACGTCCTTATTTTTTATGCTGACTTTTTAGGCTTTTCTCCTCACGTACAATGACCTAATTGCCTTTTAATTTGTGAATGAACGACTGACCATCTGTTTATGTGAGTGTGCTGCTGCCCACCAGACAAACAGGCAAACGCTTGTCTGGTGAGCGCATCTTTTATGTCACCTGTTTTTAGTAGCACATCACTGTGACAACAATGGAACTGCATACAGTATTCATAAAAGCTCTGTGTAAATGAGGCTTAACCCCTTGAGTGGCGGGTTTCCTACCACCCTGTCGTGCCCACCAGGGCAGGTTTTTTAAAATGGTCTAATCATTGAATTTCAACTAATTTTGCAGTTGCGTCTCAAGAGCCATAACTTTTTCATTTTTCCATTGACATGGCCATATAAAGGCTCGTTTTTTGCGGGACAAGTTGTGATTTTTTAAACAGGGGGGAGGAAAAAAAGAAATGGGGAAAAAAGAAAAAAAGGGGGCATGTCATTAAGGGGTTAAATAATGTATTAACTTCCTTCTCTGGGTCATTACGACGCATGGATACCACATGTGTGATTGTATTTTTGATTTTTTACAAAGTAAAGGGAGACAAGTGTTTTTATTATTTTTTTATAATTTTTTAACTTTTTTTTATTTATTTATTTATTTATTTTTGTCCCTTTAGGGGACTTCCACAGGGACCCATCAGGACCCCTGATCACATTCCGGGGATCCAATGGTGACAGCCCTTTACATGCTGCAGTGACAGCCCTTTACATGCTGCAGTCACATAGACAGCAGCATGTAAAGGGTTAACACAGCAGAGATCGGAGGTTTTCTCTGATCTCTGCTGTAAGAGCTAGTACCTAGCTGTCCTCTGACAGCTAACAACCAGCTCTCTCTGCCACAGAGACCATCGGCTTGCTTCTGCCAAGCCGATGGTCTCTATGGCAACCTGTAAACAAAGCAGGAGATTGCCGGCATATCGGCAATATCTTCTGCTGGTTTTTCAAAGCCCTTGCTTTGTTCTCTGTGGGTCTGTGCAGGCAGAGCACACTGTCACAGCTTGTGGCACTGTGCTCTGCAGCTCCCATAGTGATACATAGCCGGGAAATCTTCCGGGCTATGTTGCTATGAGCAGTGGAGCTCGTCCCGGAAATTTTCCGGGCGTGCCACTCAAGGGGTTAACAAGCCTGGATTGACTTGCAAAAATATCAGTCAATGTCTGTTTCTGGCAGAACTAAAAACCTTGGGCATTTCAATTACTTCTTTGAACCAGTCACCAGAAATATGTTTAGAGACTAGAAAAGGGGAGAAAGTCCCAGAAAGCAGGCAGCGTTCATCTCTATCATGGGAGGTGACTGGGGACCAGAGAAACGTACTGCTCAACATGGATGCCAGAACTTTCAGCGCAACAGAAGAGAACTGTTTGCTATGTGAAGAGAAGGCACAAGAAATATTTGCAGTACAACTGTTTCCATTTGATGTGCTTTAAGTACTCTTTAATTGCAAAATAATTCCCACCACCAACATGAAAAACATACCAGCCTACAATATAAAGACAATTTTATTGCCAATAAGCTCTTAAAGATTCAAAATTAATCTTATTTTTATACGTCAGTAGGATCTTGCTTTCTCCTCCTGATGAAAAATCTGGTCATAGGCATCTTTCATTAAAAATAAAATTATTTGAAATAAATAAATATATAAAATAAATATCATATACATTTCATAAATAGTTTTCATCCTTATGCACAGTATCTATGCTTGCTTCTATATAACGTTCCTTGAAAACAGGAGCACTGCGAGTTCAGGGGAAGGGCATTCCACCCATCTGTGTCTTCAGAAGAGAACTGACCAAATTAAGTAGCGCTCACTATCAGGTAGAGATCGTGGTAAAATCCTCCCATGTATTAGCTTTCCAATCCTCTGTCATGGGATGGCAATGGTCGCATTCGCATCCATCCTAGTTAGTATCAGAAGTTGACAGACACATCCAATGTTCCATTAAACAACATCTTTCTTTATGAAGTGGCCTTAAGTGCCTATATCACATACACATACATGTGAGAGATTAGCGGGACGATGAGAAGGAGTGCACTCAGAATGGACTTCATCCTGTTTGTGCCATCTGGATTTATTTTCATGTCTCAGGAATAATTTTATAAACTGACTTGAGCTGCTGAAAGAGTTAATACAATTTACTAACCTTTATGATATTCCATACGAGTCTCTTATGTCATTTGTAACATCAGTTCCCTGCAGCTTCTCTTTACATGCTAATGCTTGTGGACGATTACAGTGATAGTTCACAGTTGTTAAGAATTTTACATGTGGATTTCTAAAATTAGTTGATTTTTGGTTACATGATTCATAAAAAAATCACAAGGAACTTTATGTGTTTGCCGTAGGCCCACAGCACCAAATTATCTTGTTTCACGAGATTCCAAAAAGAATCCCCTTTTAGGATTTTTATTTTAAAAAGGAACAAATATATGATCCCGTTAGAAAGAAAATGCTCTCATACATTCAAGCACAGTACCATTACTCTCAGTTGAAAGCCTTCAATATGGAAAAGACCATTAAAACCATTATCCATAGCCTTTCTTTACTGAAAGCTTTAACTCAACCAATGTTAGGAATGTTTATTAATATTAGGTTCCAGAGACTGGTAACCAGTGGTATATGTTTGTTGGTAGAGAATGGTACAAGGTACCTATTGTCTTATCTATATTTACAAAAGTAAGTATCTCTTTTATTTAATAATGAAAAGTGGTCTATATTATGATGGCCGTCACCCCATCTCCCATAGCACAGGCCTTCTAAACAGGTTCTCTTACAACTGTTTAAAAGGATTGTGCTTTCAGGCCAAGTAGCATTTGAAACAGCGCTTGAGCCACCATAAGAGTCCCAGTTATGTACAATGGCAGCAGTAGGCAGAACATCACCTATAGTGAAAAAGGTCTCTGTACATGACTGGTATTTTAGAAGGCTCCACAGGTCTTGGGAGGAAATGTGTGAACTTCTGGTGTCGCCTAGTCCTATATCCATCTCTTGGAGATCCATCTTTATTTAGGGCCACATAGAACTGTTTCTCGGAGTCCATATGCTTATACAAAGTGGATGCATATGTGTTGTACCAGTTTTCTTCAAACTGCTCCCGAAAAACACACTCCCTGTTGAGCTTTTTCTGTCAAAGAAAAGAAAACACTGGTGAGCTACAAATGAAACACAGTAGTTATAGGAAAGTTACCAATGCACTTTAAGGCTGGTTTCACATGGAAGTATTTGAGAAAACATTTGTGTGCGAAACATGCAGAAAATAGATCCTACTGATTTCAATGGATTTGTTCACATGCATGTATTTAGTGTATGCAATTTGGTCACACAGAAAAAAATACACAGCATGCTCTATTTTCCTGCACATTTGCGCAGGGAAAGACATGTCTTTAATTCATTAAACTAATTGGCCATTTCACTGGCTAAGAGCATTGGTGCGAGTTTTTCTGTGCGTGCAAAAAGTACAGTGAAAAACGCTGTTGCGCACAAAAATATACAATGCCTAATGTGAATATAGCCTTTGAAGCATAATATGTGAAAACCCCAAAGGGTCCATTACAAGGGCAAGAAATAGGCTAAAATAAAATTAAAAAAAATAAGCACTGCTTCCCTGTTAAATGGACACCTGGTCCAGCACACTGGTCCACTTCACCACCACTCTGGTGTCTGAAGATGCTGCAGCGGTCATGTGCCATTAGTGGTAGTATCACCACGAGAGCCAGTGACTGGCTGCAGCAGTCAAGTGGACAAGGATATGTGACTGTTGCAGGAGCTTTCATGATCAGAGCAGTGGAGTTTGAGGCAGCTGCGCTGGGCCAGGAGGCCATTCAGTGGGTGAGTAGTGCTTTTTTCCCCCATCATTGCCCATAATTCCTATCTTGGAAAACACCTAAAAGGTGCCCGGAAACAAGGACATACCCCATTTGCTTTTGCCTTAAATGTAGAGGCTGTTGCTTATGGCAACCAGCAGCATCAATGGACTTTAGACTGTTGTAAAATAGTCAGTGTGTTACAATTGTGCAGGGCACAAGCATGGGTGCCCTTCACAGACATCACCAACACAAAAGACCAAGACACAATTGACCAATATTGACAAAATATAATCACCGAAAAACGGGAAAAAACTTGGCCGCCTGCACACGGGCGAATTTGCATTGCGGAATCTGGGCGTCAGCCTCCGGTTTCCGCAGAAAATACTGCCCATAGCATGCTATGGAAAAGTGATTCTACCTGCACACCAGTGGAAACCAATTGCAGTTTCCATTCGCAGAGGAAAAATCGCAGCATGCCCCATTTTTGCACAGTTTCCGCACAGACGGCTTCCATTGAAGTCAATGGAAGCTGTCCAATCCGCAGCCCTTCTGCAATTGACATTGTGGAAAGGTTGCGGATTCCGTGTCAACACTAGGCCATGACGCAGGAAAAGCGGGGTTTAGAAAAAAAATCTTTACTGCGCATGTCCAAGAGTACTGATGAAGAGAAAGAAAGACAGGTACGCGCGGACACAGCTGCTGACAGGGCCAGACTCTGCTGCCGGATTCCGCATGCAGAATCTGAACCGCCCATGTGCAAGCGGCCAAAAATGGCAGATAATGATAACCGAATTACATGCCACATTTTTTAGCCTGTGTCCTTCTTAAATGCAAGTCACATGCCATATGTGCCCAAAACCTATTATAGCTCTTACAGACCCTATTATGCAAAAAATAATGCCCAGCTGGAATTTGAGCTTTTTCTCTACAAAAAGTCTGTGTTTAACCCCATGTTACCCAGAGTAGTTTTGTAGTGTGATGTCTGCAGCACTTAGTTGCAATGTGTGTGCAGCAAATATATCAAAAGGAAAGTGGCATGGAAGTTCCTATTGAATCGGTCATGAATGTTTGTATAGCCGCAGTCTTAAGTTCTCTGGTTCCACTTTTACTAGAACCTCAAATGGGCTTTGTTGCTACAAATGTAAAATAACACATATAATTGGCATAGTCATTGAGTATTTTAAATACATCTTAATCTATGGGAAAGACAGATGTGATTAATGGTTTAGCGTGACTTCAGATGGAAGAAATGCAACATTCTGTATGTTTCTTTTTCTTTTTTTCAAGCTATTTGGGGCCACATAGCCTTGGGACCTTTTATGGATTTCCAACAGCTTAAACAGCCAGACTTCTCCCCTCTTGCTACAGTAGAACTGAAGAGACAAAGTTATTTATGGAAAGAACAATCTGCAGTCCTCCTGTCCTTGCTGCCTCCGCTCCACCAGTTAGTGTACCTTTCCTCTACAAGATACTGGCATGGTAGGGGTTAATTAACTATGATTTTTTTTGCCTACATTTTCCCAGCTGGACTTCTGAGAAAAGAAAAAAATTCCTTGACTTTTTCCTTTGGACCAAGAATGTTTTTCTTTTAGCGTTGCTAATTGTGTCTTTGATCATTTTAATAGGAAAATCTCCACCTGTACATAGATTTTTTGAAGATTGTTCCCTTATGCCTTGGCAAAGACAATATATGTTTTCAACATGAATTTTACAGCTCTGACATAAAAGAAGCTGGCTTGCAAGTGACACATTGCAGGGCCAGCTCAAATCTGCAGAGGAAAGAGAGCAGGCTATTGTAGAAACACATTTTTAATCATGAAATGACTACCATATGTATATAGGTTTGTGGAAAGCGAGAGTTCGCAGCACAAAAATCTACCTTTTCCTTTCAGCAAAACCCATCCAATGTGTAACAAAGACTGGAAATCTACAAATAGCTCAATACCGGCTTGAATAGGGTATTTTTCTTCATTTTGTTTTTTTTTGTATTAATCTGGCAAGAAAAGAGCTAGAAGGTGAAATATAATGACTTATTTGGCAGGAGACACTGAAAAAGGTACAGTAAATTAGGAAGAGAAGTCCTCTTCACCGTAGCACCTAAGCTGCTCAGGTTGTGAACTTGTACCGGCCCCATTAAATAACTCTTTTTGTGCCAAACATAATCCTTTCTGAACAGTAGTCTAGCAAAACACTGAGTTCAATGAAGGTAAAAGAGAAAATCCAAAGGCAGAGAAATGTGAAAAAAACTATTTGTGTTGCACTATAAAATTACAGAACAGAAGTTCAGGCTTGTAAGGCAGAAGCTTGCAGTCCGCCTGCTGCGGGTTATTTCATGTATCGGTTGTTTTCACCTCTTACTAGACATTGCGTGTCCACTGACAGCAGAATGATCAAGTCATGCATCACTACATTACACTATTGTAACACAGCCACCGTAGTATAGAGTCGGAAGGTTTTGGGTCCTCCTTTCTTGGGAAAGGTGGGGGTCACAGGGGTCAGAGCCGCACAAATTGGATGGTTATCCCCTTTCCTGTGGGTAGGGGATAACGTCATTTCATGGGACAGCCATTTAGTTAGGGCCCATTCACACAGAAGTATATTCAGGCCGCTGCTGTAAGTGTATTCCACGTACAACAATGGCTCCATAATAACCTATGAAGCTTTTTACATGGACTGGGTACTGCTGTCCGATACGTGCTGTCTCTTTCTATGTATATGGCAGGGTGGTGATAATGACACGGTACAGAGCTGCCATGTACTACAGATAATGGGGACCTTGGTGGTTTCATTTACATGATTTCTTATTAGAAAATAGAATCTCTCAGTCCATATGAAACTAAAGCCCCATTTACACACAAAGATGATCGCTCAAAAGTCATTCAAAAAAATAGCTTGAATAACAGTTTGAGTGATCATTTTGCATAAACTACTACCGGTAATGAGCACTTATGCCCATTAGTAGCTTAATTTCCCTTCACTGTATGCAGATAACAGCGGGTGGTCTGTTATCTGCATCCATTGTTCTCCCGCGGGACTGCAGCTGAACACAATGTTATCAGCACTCCTGTGGAGAGTCACAGTGGGCAGTCCCTGCTATCAGCTGGCCAGCCAAAGGATAGTTTCGTAAATGTACACCTTGGCCAGGAAGTACTTAGTGCGAACAGGCATACACTATAGACAGTCCCAGCTTTAAAATGTCTTTAATTCACCGATCATGATGACATTAATGTGATGGCTGCTGACATCAAGCTCTGTAATAGGTCAGCGCAGAAGAGGAGAATGTGCTATGAACACTACAATCACATTCTCCAACCATCGTAGTGTATTACTGGTGGTTAGACAGAGACAGTGAGGGAGCCCTGTGATGAAAAAGAGTAATTTTACAGCGTTCATATTACTTTAGTGTAGTCTAGTGCAATGTATAGTCAGTGTAGTGTCAGTGTATAAGTGAAAAAAAAAAAAAAAAGAGGTGTGTCCCTGTCTCATTGGTCACCACATCCCACTGATCACTTGTCCCTTGATCACCCACCCAGTGATCGCCTGTCCCATGGTTACACACCCAGTGATTGATTGCCCTGTGCTCAACGACCCAGTGATCGCCTGTCCCATGGTCCCGCACTCAGTAATCGCCTGTCCCATGGTCACGCACCCAGTAATCGCCTGTCCCATGGTCACGCACCCAGTGATTGATTGCCCTGTGCTCACTGACCCAGTGATCGCCTGCCCCATGCTTACCCACCTAATGATTACATGTCCTGTGCTAACCCAATGATCTCATGCACTGTGGTCACCTACCCAGTGATCGCCTGTGCCGTGGTCACCTACCCAGTGATTACCTGTTCCGTGCTCATCCACCCAGTGATCGCATGTCCAGTGGTCACTTACTCACTGATCACTTGTCCTGTGCTCACCTACCCACTGAGCACTTGTCCCGTGCTCAGCTACCCAGAGATCGCTTGCCCCGTGCTCACCCACCCACTGATCACCTGTTCTGTGCTCACTCACCCAATGATCACCTGTCCCATGCTCATCCACTAAGTGATCACAGGTTGCCTCAGTGACAATCATTCTTGTGCTTTTACAACAGGAACAAGCATTACTTAGTGAATGGAGACAGAGCGGGCCAGGGATCATTCCAGCCAGCTGTCTCCATTCACAGAAAACAGGCAGTGGTTCATGAATGAATGACTACTTATTTAAACGGGCTAATCCATCATTCAGTTTCATGCATGCAGAAACTGTACAACGAACGAGAAGTGAAAGAATTCCTGTTAATTGTTCAGTCAGTGCATGCATTTACACTGAACAACAATGGTAAAGATTCTCACTGAACGATTTATTAGCGCATGTGAAAGGGCCCTTACCGGGAACTCAGGGATACAATTTGACACAAAAGGGCTCAGACGGGTGGAGTTTAATTTTTTTTCTGATAATTTTATTGCCCTAATGATGATCCAAACCAATTTATATGCCCACAATTTTATCAGCAAAACCCCCAAATCTATTTCTGTTAAACCCCACAGGTGGCCCCTGAGGATGCAGCAGAAACAATCAAGTTTTCGGACATTGCATTAAGTATGAGGTTAGTAAAGAAGCCGGGCATTAGGGCCTACTGGAACACAGATATTTTATACCACACCCCAATGTACATCATGGCTTCAGCAGGGGTGAAGTTTGAAGCAGTCCTATGATTCCTTCATTATAATGACAAAATGCAGTGCCCATCCAACAATGACCACAATTATGATCGCTTATATAAAATCAAGCCATTATACAGCATTTCAGTGCCACTTTTTCACAAATGTACACCCCCGAGAAAAATATTTTTATTGATGAATCCCTGGTGCAGGTTAAAGGGAGGTCTCAATTCCATCAGTACCTGCCCAGTAAAAAGGCAAGGCATGCAATGAAAATGTACAAGCTATGCAAGAGTATAACAGGGTACACCCATAAGTTCAGGATATAGGAAAGGAAGGACATCAGACTTGAGCCCCCAGAATGCCCCCTTTCCTGGGAATTATTAAGTGAAAAAATGTATTTGAATTGGTGCACCTACAGCTGGAACAGGGTTACTAACCTCTACATGGATAATTACACCAGTGTTTCCTTATTCCAGAGCCCTACTCAAGAGGGATGTCCTTATATTGAGCACAATACACGGCCATAGCAGTACTCCCTGCCCAGTATGAGGTACCAGTACAGAGAGTGGCCATGCATATCATACAGGTGGCACTATGCCTATGTGCTAAATCGATGTGCAGGGTCATATTTCTTGAATTCTAAGAGGAGGTCATCAGGGCCTAATATTTGTGGATAAGGAAGGGAGGCCATATGTATAGTACCAAGTCAACACTGTCCAAGTGAAATTCCATCCACTGGTAAATAGGGAGGGACCCAAAAGAGTGCAGAGCCTGTTACAAACAAGGGATAAGGATGGACAAAATTCATCATTGTGAAACCTGCAACTCAAAACCTAGCCTGTTGAAAGATTGTTTCAAAATATACTACACGTCCCTGGAATTATAATATTAGGTTTTTTTATTGTACCTTTTTTTATGATTTACCCTTCCATGTGCCAAACAGCAGTTCAGGTTGACATATGGGACAGTTACGTTCTTGGGAGAAATTGGGTAACACATGGTGGGATAGAATCCTAGAATGGTAACGTTAGAAGGGACCTCCAGGCTCAATGCAGGAGTCACTAAATAATCCAAGCAGATGTCTGTCTAGCCTTTGTCTTCCAACAAAGAAGAACTCACCACCTCCCGTGGTAACCTGTTCCATTCATTAATCACCATCACTGTCAGAAAGTTTTTTCTAATATTCAATTTGCGTCTCCTCCCTTTCAGTTTCATCCCATTGCTTCTAGTCTTTTCTTGTGCAGATGAGAATAAGGCTGATCCCTCTGCATTGTGACAGCCCTTCAGATATTTGTAAACCGCTATTAAATTTCCCCTCAGCCTTCTCTTCTGCAAGCTAAACATTCCCAAATCCTTTAACCGTTCCTCATAGGACATGATTTGCAGACCACTCACCATCTTGGTAACTCTTCTCTAAACATGCTCCAGTTTGTCTATGTCTTTTTTAAAGTGTGGTGACCAGAACTGGACACAGTATTCCAGATGAGGTCTGACTAAGGAAGAGTAGTGGGGGATAATTACCTCACGTGATCTAGACTCTATTCTTCTCTTAATACATCCCAGAGTTGTGTTTGCCTTTTTGGCTGCTTCATCACATTGTTGACTCATGTTCAGTCTATGATCTATTAGTATATCCGAGTCTTTTTTCACATGTGCCGCTGCTTAGCCCAATTCCTCCCATTCTGTATGTGCTTTTTTCATTTTTTTTTTACCCAGATGTAGGACTTTGCATTTCTCCTTGTTAAATAGCATTCTGCTAGTCACTGCCCACTGTTCAAGCTTTTCTAGATCTTCTTGAATACTCTCCCTCTCTTCCATAGTGTTAGTTGTCCCTCCTAGCTTTGTGTCATTGGCAAATTTGATCAGTTTCTCATCAATTCCTTCCTCCAGATCATTTCTAAAAATGTTGAACAACACTGGGTCTAGGACAGAGAATTGTGGTACCCCACTTGATACATTCTTCCACTTGGATGTGTTGCCATTTATGACCACTCTTTGAGTACGATCAGTCAGCCAGTTGTGAATCCACCTAACAGTTGCCTTGTCAATACCATATTTGGTCATTTTTTTCAATAAGTATGGTATGAGATACTTTGTCAAATGCTTTACTAAAGTTAAGATATACTATATCCACCGCATTTCCCTGATCAACCCAGTCAGTGATACTGTCATAGAAGGAAATTAGATTAGTCTGGCATGACTTGTTTGTTACAAACCCATGCTGACTCTGGTTAATTTCTCTATTTTTATCCAAGTACTTTCATACATGCTGTTTAATAATGTGTTCAAAGATCTTTCCCAGTATAGAAGTCAGACTCAAAGGCCTGTAGTTTCCTGGATCCACCTTCTTCCCTTTTTTTGAAGACAGGGACAACATTTGCCCTTTTCTAATCTTCTTGGACTTCTCCTGTTCTCTGGGAATTTTCAAAAATGATGGTAAGTGGTTCAGCAATTACCTCTACTGCTTCCTTTAGTATCATAGAATGTAATTCATCTGGACCTTAAGACTTGAATTCATTTAAGTTAGCTATGTGTTCCCTCACAATCTCTCTGCTTATAGATAGCCTGCATTTTTTTATTCCCCCAATAGCACAGGGAAGATCAGTTGATGTTACATCTACTTTTTGAGAGAAAACAGACAGAAAATATGAATTTAAAAGTTCGGCCTTCTCAACATGATTAACCAATTCCCCATTTTTATCCTATAAGCATCCAATAGCATCTTTGACTTTTCTTTTGCCCAGACACAAGACTTTGCATTTCTCCCCGTTAAATATCATTCTGTTAGTCACCACCAACAGTTAAAAAAATCATTCTAATATAATTTTAAATAGTTACTGTTTTGTGAGGTGTGACTGCCTTATAAGCAGAAAAAAAATCAGTTAAAAATTGCCGCATTTTTCTAAATTTTCAGTAAATTAATTTTTTAAATATTAATAAAGTCATAATTTATCAATGAAAATATCCAATAACAAAGTTATGATAAAACAGTCCTAGAATTGTGTCGATAAGTGAAAGCTTTGAAAAATTTTTACCACATGAAGTGTCAGATGTTAGATTTGAAAAAGGCGGCTTGTTCCTGAAGACCAAAATAGGCCATGTCCTTAACCCCTTCCTGCCACAGGGCATAACTGAACATCTTGGCAGAGGGGTACTTAGCGCAACAGGGCATATAGTTACGCCTTGGGGATAGCATGAGATCATATGAGATCCTGCTCTATTCGGTAGTGGGAGCCGGCTGTCACCAATAACTAGCCTTCCGCCTGCAACAGCGGGGGTGCATCGGAGCAGCAACCCCCACTGTTAACCCCTTCCCTGCTACAATCTATGTAGATCGCGGCATGTAAAGGGTTCACAGAGGGAGCATGCTCCCTCTGTGATGTCATCGGACTCTCATGATATAATCGTGGAGAGCCCGATGGGTTGCCATGGAAACCTGATGCTAGCTACAGGCATTGTCAGTGCCTATGATTGCTATAACAAGTGATAAGGCATTGTAGGACAGAAGTCTTGCAATGCCTTATCATTGCGATTGGTTTGATTGTATAGGTCTCCTACAGGGATATAAAAAGGGATGTAAAAAAAATGTAAAAAGAGAACAATATTAAAAAAGTAAAAAAAAAAGAAAAGCCTTTTTGGTGCTTTTCCCCATAGTAGCATAACAAATGTAAAAAAATTAAAATCCCACATATTTGATATTGTCGTGTCTTAAGGATGCATACAATAAATTGAGCATGTTTTTTATCGTGCACTAAAAAACTGAGGCAAAATACTTATCTTTTTTTATTTTGCCTCCCAAAAAACGCATTAAAAGTAATCAAAAAAAGTCACATGCACCCCAAAATAGTAACACTAAAACCTATAGCTTGTCTCAAAAAATACAAGCCCTTACACAGATATGTCCATGGACAAATAAAAAAGTTATAGGACTTTGAATGCAGCAAAATAGAAATGTATTTTTCTTCCAAAAATGGGTTTTTATTGCAGAAAAGTAGAAAAACGTAAAAAAATATATAAGAATTTTGGTATTGGTAATTGTACCGACCCACAGAAAAAAATGTATCTTTTATGTATCATTTATGCTGCATGATTAAGGGTTTATTTACATGGACATATATCGGTTGGGTTTTCACGCCCGGCTGATATACGCTGCTCCTCTCTGCAACGGGAGGAGATGGATGGGGTGGGAGCTAGTGTGCTGAACTTCTGCCCCCTGCTACTGTTTGCAATGGGAGGGGAGGGGGCAAGAGCTAAGCTCGACCCCCTCCCGACTCTCCCATTGCATACAGTGGTGAAGGGCGGAGAGGAGACGGGAGCTCAGCACACTAGCTCCTGCCCCATCCTGCCCTTTTCCCTTGCAGAAAGGACCAGCGTATATTGGCCGGGCATAGAAACCCGGCCGATATACGTCCATGTGAATAAGCCCTAACACTATAAAAATAAAACACAAAAAGCAATGGCAGAATTGATGTGTTTTCTATCCCTGACATCATAAAAAAATTAATAAAAGTTTTACAATACAGTGTTATGTACCCAAAAATGGCACCAATAAAAACTACAGTTCGCGATGTAAAAAACAAGCCCTTGACGGAAAAATAAAAAAGGCTTATGGCTTTTGAAAAATGGAGATGAAAATCTGTCAAAAATCGTTGCATCCTTAAACCCAAAATAGGCTGTGTCCTTAAGGGGTTAACTGTGCATGTTTGTCATCGTAATCTTGTGGGTGCTGTTACTGTAGTCGTTACATTAGCAGCAGAAGTGGATCTGTATTAGTGACCACAGCATCTAAGGTATTTGACAAATGGAATGGACTATGTCAGCCAATCACTGGCTATGATGCAATCACAGGGTGACAATGGATTATCATGGCAGCCGGGGAACTAAACAAGGTCCCCAGGCCTGCCCTCAATATCTAACTGTTGGACCATGCAAGAATAAGAGTATCACTAACAAGTAATAATACTTTGGAATACTAGATAGCTAAGTTATATATTTTTAAATGGTTCACCCTCAAATAAAAGACTTCCTTGGTTCTGCCGTCAATCATAATGACAGGAAGAAAAAGTTATTCACGCTGCAAAGCACATTGGTTGCAAAAAAAAGTGGTGGATTTGCTAGATTATTTTTCCATTCAAGGTCCCCAAAACTGTATGAAAATTAGTCAAATTACATGTGCTCTAAAACTGTACACAAAAATCCTAGAAAAAATCCTACAAATCATCCTGCTAAAAACATGCTTCCTTATGGCTAGGTCAACAGAAAAATGAAAAAGTTACGGCTTTTGAAGTTACACAAATGTCTTTTTCCAATGAAATGTTTGTATTGTGCACAAGTACTGGAAGTAAACGTGTATATACATATGTGGGACTGCAGTAAATTTTTGCTATATGGTAAACAACTGAAAAAACTTACAAAACAATGGCTAAATCTATATCTATACACTTAATCTACTGACATAAACCAGGCTCACACCGCTACAATTCTCTGCATGTGAGAGACACACATGTGAGCTCCAGCAAGTACGCAATGACATGTGTACTTGTTGCGCAATGCCAATTGCCATGAACCATCTTGGCGTGTAATTCATGCCAAAACGGTACATGCTGCAATTATTTATGCACACATATTACACACCATCTGTCAGCGCCAACATGGCAGAGTATGGGAGACTGGTACAGCGTATTACACGTGCAAAACCTACGCACATAATCCACTGTGACCACACGCTTGTGCATGCCTATCCATGCCGTGATTACTATTATGTTACCAGTTAATCATGGCAGGGGGGTGAAAATGTTTAGTCTTTGTACATTTGAGAATGTTATAAAAAATACTACCACCAGGTGTAGTATTTCTATATACTCTGCAGATGTTACATAAGCCAGAAACATTTAGCTTGCAGGCAGAAGGACCTCGTAATTCCTATTAATCAATGCTAATATGAATAAACATGTCATTTCTATTTGGAACAACTTATGCAACATGTTTGCTGAATATGTATAGAAAAATGTAAATAGAAAACACCTACTTTTATCCCTTGCTCTTGTTTCATTAAGGGGTTAGTTGGTCCGAATGACTCTGCAGGGGTTAAATATTCCAGTAAAAATTTAACCATCTGCACACCACCCATTCAGTTTCCCAATGCCTATTCAACATTCTTAGGCCCTTGGGCTCATAAGAGGTGTGGCTTCATTTTGTAACCTAATTACTGATGTTTATCGGCTTCAGCGATCAAGATTTATTCACATTAAAAATGTGATTATCAGAAGAGAACACAACTGGGCGAGGCTATACTGAATTCTAGCAGGAGGGATGTGAGGATACTGTGCCTGAGCTCTATTGTCTTCTATCTGGCCGTTTTAATATTTAGGATTTTACTGGGGATCACTGCAAAACTGTTAAAATGTATCAAGATATATCGGACGTCTCTGGCTTACGGTACGATGAGTAACACGTAAGCAACATGTTTATTTAGATTGCAACATCTACCTGCCGCTGCTTATTAAGGCCTTAGTCAGACGGGCGTTTCTAGCCGCAATTTGCGCATGCGCTTGTGTCTGGCGATTTTATAAAACCATTGCTTTGCAATGGTATCGGACACATGAGCGCTTTTTATGCGCTCGTCCGATAAATTATAGAACAAAAAAAATCGCAGATCGCACCTATCTGCGATCTGCGATTCCTGTTCTCTTCTCTATATGCGCTCAATGGGGCCGGCGGCAGCAGCGCCGACCCCATTGAGAACATATAGAATACAAATCATTCTTCTCTGCCACAGCTGTAACAGCTGTGACAGAGAAGAACGATGTTTGCCCATTGAATTCAATGGAGCCGGCAATACAGCCGCTCCATTGAAAGCAATGGGCTGCCGGCGTGCGTGAGGTTAATTGTCGGGAAGGGCTTAAATATATAAGCCCTTCCCTGCAATTCATCCTAAAATGTGTTAAAATAAAAAAAAATTGTATACTCACCTTTCCGCTGCAGCCGGAGTCCAGCCGCGGCCGCTGTCAGTTCTCCTGAACTGCTTCTCGGCACTATCAGCCGGCGGGGCTTTAAAATCCCCGCCTGCTGAATGATCTGCCTCTGATTGGTCACAGCCCTGACCAATCAGAGGCAAGTTTCACTCACACACCCATTCATGAATTCATGAATGGGTGAGTGACTGCTGCCTCTCAGCGCTGAGCCAATCAGGGGCAGGTCTGACTCACATCCATTCATGAATTCATGAATGGGTGTGAGTGAGGCATGCCTCTGATTGGCTCAGCGCTGAGCCAATCAGGGGGCAGGTCTGACTCACACCCCCTTCACACCCTCTGCAGGATGGCCGTGCGGAGCTCCGGCTGCCAGGAGAAGGTGAGTACATATATATTTATTATTTTTACACATTTTAGGATGAATTGCAGGGAAGGGCTTATATATTTAAGCCCTTACCGACAATTCATCCCGGGCTCGCCCGCAGCGCATTGCTTTCAATGGAGGCGGCTGTATTGCCGTCTCCATTGAATGCAATGCGCTGGACAGCTCCGGCCCGTTTCTAATGAAACGCGGCTAGGAGCAGATTTTCGGGCGATTTGCGTGCGACTTGCGCGCACCGGTCACGCGATTTGCGGATGCGCATCCGTAATGCGACCCGCAAATCGCGCAAAAAAACGCCCGTCTGACTAAGGCCTTAGCAGCTTCTACACAGGTGTTTTCCCAGTGTTTAAAAAAACGCTGTACTGAGTCTTCATTGATTTCAATGGGGCTTCTTATATGAGCATTTCAGAGCGGTGTTTTTGAACGCTGTCTGTTCTATTTTAGTCCGATTCAGTGCTTTTTAATGGACCTCATCACCCACTGCAATGATGGGGTGACTTTAAATAGCTGTGTACAGTGTTTAAAAATGGCGTTTACAAACGCCGTGTTTAATAATGTGGCATATCTCCCAACACCTGTGTGAGAGTGGCCTACCAAGATCAGAAATGTTTCTACATTCTGAGTTAGGGATATTACTTACAAATTCTATTGGTCGTTGGACTTGGTGGAGCTCCAGTATGTCCGTATCCATCACCATCTACTTATTGCAATGCCAAGATACAAAGATTCAACTTTTCCCTTGGATGTTGATGTGGCGAGTGTTCTATAATCCTGGAGTGAGAATCCAACCACCTTCAATAACATCTGAGACTTTGGTGATCGCCCTGCCGCTAATATTTACAGGAATTACACAACTAAGAGTCTTGTACCGATGATTCTCTCTGTAGAAACAGGCACTTTTTGGTAATTCCTGTTTTAGATGTTGTATGAATCTTTGATGAATAACATCCTCTTTTTACAGGATGGCAAATGTAATCTAATGTTTATGTTATTCATTCTTAGGCCAGTCTCAAACGATCGGGTTTGAATTGCAGAATCCGTGATCATCACCCGCACGAATGATCCGCGGTATTCTGCAATCATCAAAAATTAGAAAATTTCCATGTCCATTCACATGAGCTGATAGTGATTGCGATTTCTGCTTGCAGAAATTAAATCACAACATGTTCTACTTTAGTGTGGATTCCGCACGGACGGCTTCCATTGAAGTTAATGGTAGCCGTGCGACCCCTGGCCCATCTGCAATTGACATTATCGATATGCCGAGAGTACCTGTGTCATGGTCTAGTGACAATGCGGGAAAAATAAAGATTTTTATTTAAAATTCTGTACTGCCCATGTCCGACGGCGGTTTACCGCGACCATCCGCAGTTTAGGACTTGAAAGGTACGTGCGGACGCCGTCCGGGGACAGATTCCGCTGCAGGCTTCCGTCCATGTCAGACCAGCCTTATAGAGTAGATTAAACAACATCTGAGGCACGTTCACACCCACTTCTGAATTCCAGTATAATTTCTATTATTCGGCTCCATCATAGGAGCCAAACAGTGAAAATACAGGAAGTGCTGGACCTGAACTGCTCCAGACAGACTAAGGGCTCAGTCACACGGGCGCATCAGCATCCGTACACCGGCGCCGATGCGCCCGTGTGACTGCAGGAAGGAGACGGACGTACCTGAAGACGTCCGTCTCTCTGCAGCGCCGGAGGGAAGAACACATGACCGTCAATGAAGCGGGTCACATGTTCTTTTCTCCGGCGCTGCAGAGAGACGTCCGTCTTCAGGTACGTCCGTCTGCTGGTGTTAGTCACACGGGCGCATCAGCGCCGGTGTACGGATGCCGATGCGCCCGTGTGACTGAGCCCTTAACTTGATGTGAAGGGAGCCCTAGAACTTCATGATGACATGTTCTGTGTAGATAAGCAGTGGGCCTTCAAAACATTTACTCCTGCTGGACCAAGAACCCAGTCTGTCACTGGTCACCATGCCAGGCTGCCATAATGTTTTTATTATGTCTCACCTGAATGAAGATTTATACTGTATTCACGGTCCACTAGACATATAGAAAGCCTGTAGTACATAATACTTCACTGACTCACTGACTGACTCACTGACTAACTCACTGACTCACCACTAATTCTCCAACTTTCCGATGTCGTAGAAACATGAAATTTGGCACAAGCATAGATTATGTCCAAATAGGAAAAGCAAAGAGGTCCTAACTCGATTATTCAATTCTAGCGCAAAAGAATTAGCATCAAAATTTTATGTACGGAATCTAATTGTCTCACTTCCCGGTGTCATAGAAACATGAAATTTGGCACAAGCATTGATTATGTCATACATAAGAAAAGCTAATGGGTCTCAACTCGATTATTCAATTCCAGCGCAAAAGAATTAGCGTCCAAATTTTACATGCGTAATCTAATGCTCTCACTTCCCGATGTCGTAGAAACATGAAATTTGGCAGGAGCATTGATTATGTCATACATAGGAAAATTTAATGGGTCTCCACTCGATTACTCAATTCTAAGCGCAAAAGAATTAGCAGCATCCAAATTTTACGTACGGAATCTAATTCTCTCACTTTCCGATGTCATAGAAAATTGAAATTTGGCATGAGCATTGATTATGTCACAAATAGGAAAAGCTAATGGGTCCCAACTCGATTATTCAATTATAGAGCAAAAGAATTAGCGTCCAAATTTTACGTACATAATCTAATTCTCTCACTTGAAATTTGGCACGAGCATTGATTATTATTAGAGATGAGCGAACACCAAAATGTTCGGGTGTTCGTTATTCGGAACGAACTTCCCGCGATGTTCGAGGGTTCTTTTCGAACAACGAACCCCATTGAAGTCAATGGGCGACCAGAGCATTTTAGTATTTCGCCGATGCTCGCTAAGGTTTTCATGTGTGAAAATCTGGGCAATTCAAGAAAGTGATGGGAATGACACAGAAACGGATAGGGCAGGCGAGGGGCTACATGTTGGGCTGCATCTCAAGTTCACAGGTCCCACTATTAAGCCACAATACCGGCAAGAGTGGGCCCCCCCCCCTCCCAACAACTTTTACTTCTGAAAAGCCCTCATTAGCATGGCATACCTTTGCTAAGCACCACACTAGCTACAACAAAGCACAATCACTGCCTGGATGACACTCCGCTGCCACTTCTCCTGGGTTACATGCTGACCAACCGCCCCCCCCTCCCCCCCACAGCGCACACCAAAGTGTCCCTGCGCAGCCTTCAGCTGCCCTCATGCCACGCCACACTCATGTCTATTTAGAAGTGCGTCTGCCATGAGGAGGAACCGCAGGCACACACTGCAGAGGGTTGGCATGGCTAGGCAGCGGCCCTCTTTAAAAGGGGCGGGACGATAGCCCACAATGCTGTACAGAAGCAATGAGAAATAGAATCCTGTGCCACCGCCATCAGGAGCTGCACACGTAGGCATAGCAATGGGGAACCTATGTGCCACACACTATTCATTCTGTCAAGGTGTCTGCATGCCCCAGTTAGACCGGGCTTTTTAATTCATAGACACAGGCAGGTACAACTCCCTATTGTGAAGTCCCTGTCGACCCACAGCATGGGTGGGTGCCAGGAAGCCACCGGCGGTACATAGAAATATCCCATTGCATTGCCCAACACAGCTGAGGTAGTAATGTCGTGCGTAATACAGGTGGGCTTCGGCCCACACTGCATGCCCCAGTCTGACCGGGGTTCTTTACAAGTGGACACATGTAGGTTACACTCCGTGTGCACCTACAGCATGGGTAGCTCCCTGGAACCCACCGGCGGTACATAAAAATATCCCATTGCATTGCCCAACACAGCTGAGGTAGTAATGTCGTGCTTAATACAGGTGGGCTTCGGCCCACACTGCATGCCCCAGTCAGACTGGGGTTCTTTAGAAGTGGACACATGTAGGTTAAACTCCCTGTGGACCCACTGCCTGGGTGGGTGCCAGGAAGCCACCGGCGGTACATAGAAATATCCCATTGCATTGCCCAACACAGCTGAGGTAGTAATGTCGTGCGTAATACAGGTGGGCTTCGGCCCACACTGCATGCCCCAGTCAGACTGGGGTTCTTTAGAAGTGTACAGATGTATTAAAAACTCCGTGTGCACCTACAGCATGGGTGGCTCCCTGGAACCCACCGGCGGTACATAAAAATATCCCATTGCATTGCCCAACACAGCTGAGGTAGTAATGTCGTGCTTAATGCAGGTGGGCTTCGGCCCACACTGCATGCCCCAGTCAGACTGGGGTTCTTTAGAAGTGGACACATGTAGGTTAAACTCCCTGTGGACCCACTGCCTGGGTGGGTGCCAGGAAGCCACCGGCGGTACATAGAAATATCCCATTGCATTGCCCAACACAGCTGAGGTAGTAATGTCGTGCGTAATACAGGTGGGCTTCGGCCCACACTGCATGCCCCAGTCTGACCGGGGTTCTTTACAAGTGGACACATGTAGGTTACACTCCGTGTGCACCTACAGCATGGGTGGCTCCCTGGAACCCACCGGTACACAAAAATATCCCATTGCATTGCCCAACACAGCTGAGGTAACGTCAGCTGTAATGCAGGTGGGCTAAAAATTAATTTGATTACACTGTAGGCGAGGGCCCACAAAAATTGCTGTATCAACAGTACTAATGTACATCCCAAAAATTGGCCATGGCCAGCCAAGAGGGCAGGTGAAACCCATTAATCGCTTTGGTTAATGTGGCTTAAGTGGTAACTAGGCCTGGAGGCAGCCCAGTGTAACGAAAAATTGGTTCAAGTTAAAGTTCCAACGCTTTTAAGCGCATTGAAACTTATAAAAATTGTTCAGAAAAATTATTTGAGTGAGCCTTGTGGCCCTAAGAAAAATTGCCCGTTCAGCGTGATTACGTGAGGTTTCAGGAGGAGGAGCAGGAGGAGGAGGAGGAATATTAGACACAGATTGATGAAGCAGAAATGTCCCCGTTTTGGATGGTGAGAGAGAACGTAGCTTCCATCCGCGGGTGCAGCCTATGTATTGCTTACGTATCGCTGCTGTCCGGTGGTGGAGAACAGAAGTCTGGGGAAATCCAGCCTTTGTTCATCTTGATGAGTGTTAGCCTGTCGGCACTGTCGGTTGACAAGCGGCTACGCTTATCTGTGATGATTCCCCCAGCCGCACTGTTGCACTGCCTGGGATGTACATGCTGCTCGATCTACGCACATCCCCTGCTACCTTGCCCTCGGTACTGCGCCTTCTGCCACTAGCGCTGTCGGCTGGGAATTTTACCATCAGCTTGTCCGCAAGGGTCCTGTGGTATAGCAACACTCTCGAACCCCTTTCCTCTTCGGGAATCAGAGTGGGCAGGTTCTCCTTATACCGTGGATCGAGCAGTGTGTACACCCAGTAATCCGTCGTGGCCAGAATGCGTGCAACGCGAGGGTCACGAGAAAGGCATCCTAACATGAAGTCAGCCATGTGTGCCAGGGTACCTGTACGCAACACATGGCTGTCTTCACTAGGAAGATCACTTTCAGGATCCTCCTCCTCCTCCTCCTCCTCAGGCCATACACGCTGAAAGGATGACAGGCAATCAGCCGGTGTACCGTCAGCAGCGGCCCAAGCTGTCTCTTCCCCCTCCTCCTCATCCTCCTCATGCTCCTCCTCCTCCTCCTCCTGTACGCGCTGAGAAATAGACAGGAGGGTGCCCTGACTATCCAGCGGCATACTGTCTTCCCCCGCCCCCGTTTCCGAGCGCAAAGCAGCTGCCTTTATGGTTTGCAGGGAATTTCTCAAGATGCATAGCAGAGGAATGGTGACGCTAATGATTGTAGCATCGCCGCTCACCACCTGGGTAGACTCCTCAAAATTACCAAGGACATGGCAGATGTCTGCCAACCAGGCCCACTCTTCTGAAAGGAATTGAGGAGGCTGACTCCCACTGCGCCGCCCATGTTGGAGTTGGTATTCGACTATAGCTCTACGT